>NC_060191.1:19439455-19636561 GCF_021184085.1 Oncorhynchus gorbuscha
CAGATGCACAATTGAGAGCATTCTGTCGGGGTGTATCACCGCCTGGTACGAAAACTGCACCACTCGCAACCGCAGAGCTCTATATACATAGACATGGAATCACTATTTTAGTCAATGCCACTCCGACATTGCTCGTCCTAATATTTATATAATTCTTAATTTCATTATTTTACTTTTAGATGCATGTATTG
This sequence comes from Oncorhynchus gorbuscha, assembly GCF_021184085.1. Lineage (NCBI taxonomy): Eukaryota > Metazoa > Chordata > Actinopteri > Salmoniformes > Salmonidae > Oncorhynchus > Oncorhynchus gorbuscha. The sequence goes on from NC_060191.1 coordinate 19,439,647, forward strand.
TTGTTCATTATTACAGTATATATTTCTGCATTTCGCTATACCCGCAATAACATCTGCTAAATGTGTATGTGACCAATAACATTTGATTTGATTTCAGACAGCAAGCAGGTCACTAGTTACCTAGCGAATGTGTGTGCACATTTCGATTTTCATACTGATTCTACAACCACAAAACACCTCATCCTCAATGTACAATTAAGTAGTTAAGATTTACTCATGAACCCCCCCCCCCCCCATCAATATCAGCCACAGGCTTATAGTTTTTGGTAAGATGAACTGAATCTTGAGGATGAAAGGCAGTTCCGTTTTGTGGATGAAATGAGTGTTTTCTAGTTATCAGACAGATCAGTGAAGACCCTCCAGTGACAATGGAAAAGGTTGGATGAATGTCTTATATGAGCTGTTATAGAGTAGTGAGGTTTGGGACAGGGCAATAAACTGGTGCCAACCAAGGCATTAAAGGAGTACTACACTACAAATCAGAGCTTATTTCCTACCATCTTTCACTAGAAAAGGCAGTGAAACAACCTTTGCAGCGATGCCTGGAAGATCTGAATATAATTTTACACATTTATGCCACTGGGATGGGGACAGTGCTTTATTGTGAAGTGAGTGGGTGTCAAGGTATGAAAGCAAAACGAGACAGTCTTCTCATACACACACACACACACACACACACACACACACACACACACACACACACACACACACACACACACACACACACACACACACACACACACACACACACACACACACACACACACACACACACACACACACACACACACACACACACACACGGTTTGCTCTGACAATTCCTCCATTCAGTGCTCCGTCTGATCACATTTCATGCCTATGCTCCCACTGACTGGTGTTCCTTCCCATTTGACCGTTTGTGGCAGCCATAATGAAAAGCAGAAAATGTCCAACCATAGAGCCATCTGTAGACACCCAACTACTCTGCCAGTGACCAACTGAGCACAACACCTATATCCTCTTTCTACATGGCCAGCACACCAAACCCAAATGCATTGTTTGCCTGCTAACATATCTGACAACAATGCAAGTTGCTGGCTTGCACTCACTTTGATTGATGCACAATGCTACACAATGGCCCGTGGTGTTTGTATACATAGCCGGCCAAAAGAAGGCCATCAGTACAAAGCCAATGCACATAAAGGGGTATGAAAGCAGAGGTGTCCAATGTGAACCCTCGTCCCGTCAAAAGGTTGAACATACGGGCAACAGGGAGTGAAAAGGGTGACGGAGACAGAATGGCAGCTGTGTTGTTGTTATATAAAGCATTGAGGGCGGTTGTCCATCAAAGCCTGTACAGGTGGGCTTCAATGAAAGTCCTGAAGGGCTCATTTCCACGGCGGACAACAATCACATCATGATGTGAGGGCTCACGCAGTCAGCTACTGGTGTTATCCGGAAGGACATTGAAACATTTACAATAGGCATCATAGCACACCACTCTGTGACCCTTGAGTTATAGAACACCCATAAGATACGAGTCAGCATTTATTACACCCAGCATGTTTGACGTCATACTCCATCTAAACCCATGGGTTAGACTACTTGGATCCTGTTTTCAAGCCAAGTTTCTATGTCTGAAATGTAGACATGAAGAGGGAAGAATAATGATGACAGTACTCACTTTCTGTATCAGTACAGATGGATTACACCACCAAATGGCTCAGTTGATCTTTGGTTCCTCACAACAGATGTGAAGAATTCAGAGGGTCCGATCCGATAAATACGGAGGGGGAGGGGTTGTGCAGTTGGGGGAGGGTCAGGGGGTTGAACCCCCCTCAGATTTTTTCACAATTAGTTTTGCAATCCTCAGCAAACTTCCTGTGAGAGAAAAAAAACAAGAGACAAACAACATGAGCGGTGCGCTGCAGCAGTGACGGCCCAGTATGTAAAACAACGGGAGGGAGATTCTCAAAGCATAGCTGCGCTGCAGCAGTGACGGCCCAGTATGTAAAACAACGGGAGGGAGATTCTCAAAGCATAGCTGCGCTGCAGCAGTGACGGCCCAGTATGTAAAACAACGGGAGGGAGATTCTCAAAGCATAGCTGCGCTGCAGCAGTGACGGCCCAGTATGTAAAACAACGGGAGGGAGATTCTCAAAGCATAGCTGCGCTGCAGCAGTGACGGCCCAGTATGTAAAACAACGGGAGGGAGATTCTCAAAGCATAGCTGCGCTGCAGCAGTGACGGCCCAGTATGTAAAACAACGGGAGGGAGATTCTCAAAGCATAGCTGCGCTGCAGCAGTGACGGCCCAGTATGTAAAACAACGGGAGGGAGATTCTCAAAGCATAGCTGCGCTGCAGCAGTGACGGCCCAGTATGTAAAACAACGGGAGGGAGATTCTCAAAGCATAGCTGCGCTGCAGCAGTGACGGCCCAGTATGTAAAACAACGGGAGGGAGATTCTCAAAGCATAGCTGCGCTGCAGCAGTGACGGCCCAGTATGTAAAACAACGGGAGGGAGATTCTCAAAGCATAGCTGCGCTGCAGCAGTGACGGCCCAGTATGTAAAACAACGGCAGGGAGATTCTCAAAGCATAGCTGCGCTGCAGCAGTGACGGCCCAGTATGTAAAACAACGGGAGGGAGATTCTCAAAGCATAGCTGCGCTGCAGCAGTGACGGCCCAGTATGTAAAACAACGGGAGGGAGATTCTCAAAGCATAGCTGCGCTGCAGCAGTGACGGCCCAGTATGTAAAACAACGGGAGGGAGATTCTCAAAGGGAGATTCTCAGCTGCGCTGCAGCAGTGACGGCCCAGTATGTAAAACAACGGGAGGGAGATTCTCAAAGCATAGCTGCGCTGCAGCAGTGACGGCCCAGTATGTAAAACAACGGGAGGGAGATTCTCAAAGCATAGCTGCGCTGCAGCAGTGACGGCCCAGTATGTAAAACAACGGGAGGGAGATTCTCAAAGCATAGCTGCGCTGCAGCAGTGACGGCCCAGTATGTAAAACAACGGGAGGGAGATTCTCAAAGCATGCTGCGCTGCAGCAGTGACGGCCCAGTATGTAAAACAACGGGAGGGAGATTCTCAAAGCATAGCTGCGCTGCAGCAGTGACGGCCCAGTATGTAAAACAACGGGAGGGAGATTCTCAAAGCATAGCTGCGCTGCAGCAGTGACGCTTCTCAAAGCAGCAGTGACGGCCCAGTATGTAAAACAACGGGAGGGAGATTCTCAAAGCATAGCTGCGCTGCAGCAGTGACGGCCCAGTATGTAAAACAACGGGAGGGAGATTCTCAAAGCATAGCTGCGCTGCAGCAGTGACGGCCCAGTATGTAAAACAACGGGAGGGAGATTCTCAAAGCATAGCTGCGCTGCAGCAGTGACGGCCCAGTATGTAAAACAACGGGAGGGAGATTCTCAAAGCATAGCTGCGCTGCAGCAGTGACGGCCCAGTATGTAAAACAACGGGAGGGAGATTCTCAAAGCATAGCTGCGCTGCAGCAGTGACGGCCCAGTATGTAAAACAACGGGAGGGAGATTCTCAAAGCATAGCTGCGCTGCAGCAGTGACGGCCCAGTATGTAAAACAACGGGAGGGAGATTCTCAAAGCATAGCTGCGCTGCAGCAGTGACGGCCCAGTATGTAAAAAACAACGGGAGGGAGATTCTCAAAGCATAGCTGCGCTGCAGCAGTGACGGCCCAGTATGTAAAACAACGGGAGGGAGATTCTCAAAGCATAGCTGCGCTGCAGCAGTGACGGCCCAGTATGTAAACCAACGGGAGGGAGATTCTCAAAGCATAGCTGCGCTGCAGCAGTGACGGCCCAGTATGTAAAACAACGGGAGGGAGATTCTCAAAGCATAGCTGCGCTGCAGCAGTGACGGCCAGTATGTAAAACAACGGGAGGGAGATTCTCAAAGCATAGCTGCGCTGCAGCAGTGACAGTATGTAAAACAACGGGAGGGAGATTCTCAAAGACTGCGCTGCAGCAGTGACGGCAGTATGTAAAACAACGGGAGGGAGATTCTCAAAGCATAGCTGCGCTGCAGCAGTGACGGCCCAGTATGTAAAACAACGGGAGGGAGATTCTCAAAGCATAGCTGCGCTGCAGCAGTGACGGCCCAGTATGTAAAACAACGGGAGGGAGATTCTCAAAGCATAGCTGCGCTGCAGCAGTGACGGCCCAGTATGTAAAACAACGGGAGGGAGATTCTCAAAGCATAGCTGCGCTGCAGCAGTGACGGCCCAGTATGTAAAACAACGGGAGGGAGATTCTCAAAGCATAGCTGCGCTGCAGCAGTGACGGCCCAGTATGTAAAACAACGGGAGGGAGATTCTCAAAGCATAGCTGCGCTGCAGCAGTGACGGCCCAGTATGTAAAACAACGGGAGGGAGATTCTCAAAGCATAGCTGCGCTGCAGCAGTGACGGCCCAGTATGTAAAACAACGGGAGGGAGATTCTCAAAGCATAGCTGCGCTGCAGCAGTGACGGCCCAGTATGTAAAACAACGGGAGGGAGATTCTCAAAGCATTGCGCTGCAGCAGTGACGGCCCAGTATGTAAAACAACGGGAGGGAGATTCTCAAAGCATAGCTGCGCTGCAGCAGTGACGGCCCAGTATGTAAAACAACGGGAGGGAGATTCTCAAAGCATAGCTGCGCTGCAGCAGTGACGGCCCAGTATGTAAAACAACGGGAGGGAGATTCTCAAAGCATAGCTGCGCTGCAGCAGTGACGGCCCAGTATGTAAAACAACGGGAGGGAGATTCTCAAAGCACAGCTGCGCTGCAAACACACAGGCTAATAACCTCTGCCTTTTCAACGCACAGCCTCAGCAGGATACTGCAACGGGCCACTGACCCATGACTGAGGAAGACGTGCGGGGGGGGGGGGGAGGGGTGCGGCACACATCCTCTTAGCATAATCTCCTCAGTCACTTTACTGTCACAACATAGCAGCATAACACAAGCAGATGAGCTCTAAATAGAACCAGATGCATGGGGCTCCACAGGGGTAGAGGCGGTGAGGTGACAGAGGACGCTGTGGCGATACAATATAGTGAGAACTTATCTCTATACTAATCCCTTTCTTAAATAGCCAGTTTCCCCATAGTCCCAAATGATTTAGATTATACAAGCATCCGACAACAGGTGTAATATAGACATTAATGAGAAAAAAAGAGCTGTCAATCACCAAAGGTTGTTTGTTACATACAGTAGTAACGCTAACAGCCTAATGGTTCTTCATATAAAGTTGCTGCTAACAACTCTGTTACAAATGGTTATTCCAGTAAAGCTTGTTTGTGAGCTTCAGAGCCTCATCGGTTCGGAACTATCTGGGGGTTTGAATTATAACCGGCCTTGTCAGCTAACTGTATCGTCATGGCTTTACCATCGCTCCAAAAGAAACCCCCATGCAGAGATGGGAACCCGTGACAGATGAATTTCCCTTCAATCCCTTCCAGACTAATGGCATGTGGTCGATGCGTCTTGCACCCATTGCTAACGACCAGTGCTGACTAATGGCTTGTGGTCGATGCGTCTTGCGCCCGCAAATACACCCCCCGCCGCACATCCATTCATGCGCACAGGGTCGCACACAAATGGCTGCGGATTGCATGTCGTGACCCTGGAGCTCTCCCTTACATCCTGTGATTACTAACGTATGTCCACTCACTAAACTGACTCAACACAGCCCAGCGGATGAAGGACATCAATCTCTCTGACCCCCCTGGATATTAACCCAGCTGATAGCAGCTGCTATAGACTGCAGAGTGACTCAGGAGCCTAACCAACAGTGGTCTAATGCACCCATGAATAAGGCTATAAACCCAGAACCATCCCAGCATTCTCCACATTAACTAGGCTAGCGTGGGTTCCTTGGCATAACGACTCACAGTGACTAAACCTATGTGGTGAAGAGGGGGACGCGACCCTTCACTCACACGGTGTTGGTCAGTAAGGGGATGCATTTTGGTCTACATGACAGATGACAAAGGTTCCCAATCATGGGAAACAGAGGTTTGCTGTATAAGACTGATGTAAGTGCAAAAGAATTGTTTAAGATCACCAGGCTCAACTACAAATACCCTCTACCATTAATTTCCCTTTTCACATACTTAAGACCACACTTGTCACATTTGGCACAGAGCAGCCATTTTGGAGTCACACTAAACCATCACAGAGGCCCTGTCAACATGTGTTGAAAGACGACAACAACAAGCATCCTAGATAGGTAATTTTAGCAGCCTCTGGCACATAGGATAGCTCAAATTAAGGTCAGCTGATTTCGTTGGCACACAATGTGTCTTTTCAGAGTAGAGGCTAAGAGGAGGCATGAGCAAGGGGTTTGGTTGTTTTTGCTTGCTTGTTTTCCCCAGCCCAACATTGAATGACTTGCAGTATCAAATTTAAAAATAAAAAAAATTAAACTCTAGACGGGGTCTTTGCTTTTTTTTCCTTCTTAAAACAAACAATACCATGCCCTGGAACTGAAGTTGAGAGAATCGGTTTTGGTGCACACATAAATATGGAGAATATAAAGCATTGATCTTGAATTGGCCACACTGAGCCTCACTTTCCCCTGCCTTAGGGACAGCTTGTCCAACTTGGTGTCATAAAAAAAAGACAAATATTTTCACATGACCCTCCCCTTGTACTGTAACAAAAAATGTACACACCCTTCCCCTAACTGTAGCGACCCTGTGTTTATTAACGTGGATATAGACTTTGCCACATCAGCATGCATCAGAAGGTTAAGGGTTCGCCGACCACAACGGACAAGCTACTCTCCCTGCCTTTTTCATTACACCTACACTACGATCATAGCTGGCTGAAGATAATGATCAGCTAGGTGGAAATCAGATTTTCAACATTTTGATGCTATATTTACAATCATATAAAATATATATGAAACATATTTTCCACCAAAAGGTTTCTGTGCCAACGCATCACAACCAATAAGCAAAGCATACCGACTTTTGCCGCTTCATTGTGATGGTTTGCGATTTCAACACCATCATCTGCACAGTTTGGAGGCTGGAATTATATTTTGGACGAACGTGCACAGGTAGCCTACAGGAGATTTTTGAAGTAGTCTCATCAGATTAAAACATTGTAACTAGAGCTGTGATGATACCAGTATCTCAATATTTTTCCATGGCAGAAATTAAAACATGAAGCAGCCCAAACTCTTTGGTCTTTTAAAATCCTGCTTTATGTCAAATATTGTGTGCTATAGCTTGAAAAATTAATAAAATGTGACTCTGGATGACAACATGATGATCCCACTGGGCACAGATGTCAGTTCAAAATGTAGTTTTGATTTACATTTGGTTGAGTTAACTAACTTGAATTCAACAACAAATATGGATTTGGGTTAAAAGTCAGGTAAAATTAAAAGACAATGTTTTTACATGGATTACTTTTTGAAAATCCAATCATTTTCCCACGTTGATTCAATGTCATCCCTTTTAACTCTGCGTTGTTGTAAAATGACCCGTAAACATTTCACTGTTCGTCTACACCGGTTGTTTACGAGGCATACGACAAATTCATTTTATTTGATCACATTAATTTTCTTGGTTGAAATGATGGACACTAGGGATTTAATATTGTATTACTGTTCAAGTACTCGCATGATTTTTTTTGGTGTACGAGTCAACTAGTTATATTATGGAACACAATCTCCAAAAAAGTAGTAACCTCAGCATTGCTTGTAGAAGCCTATGACTGAAATGGCAAAGCTTTGCTTTGTTAATATAGTAGCCCTTATCTCCTGAGCCCTTATCACAGTCAAGACCCCTACAGTGGGGAGAACAAGTATTTGATACACTGCTGATTTTGCAGGTTTTCCTACTAACAAAGCATGTAGAGGTCTGTCATTTTTATCATAGGTACACTTCAACTGTGAGAGACGGGATCTAAAAAAAAAAATCTAGAAAATCACATTGTATGATTTTAAAGTAATTAATTTGCATTTGGAACAGCTATTCTCAAAGAGTGATCATTTGAAACATGGCGAGTTGAAATCACTTTCAATATACAGACGTTCCATTTAATATATTCAACCTGTTCTTTGGAATTTACAAAATGGATTAACAGTTCCACATTGAACACTGCATGGTGATAAATGATGGCCATTGCATCTGTTTGGTGAGCAGGTTTGTGTATTTTCAGTGTGAAACCTGTCTATGTTAAGCCTAAACTATTTTCAACTTGGCTTTCACCTGGTCAGTCTACATCATGGAAGTGTTTTGTACACAGTGTATTTTCCTACTTCAATCAACCAGTCCATTTTGAATTTGTGATAAAACTGTTGTCATTTGGCAAGGAATGTAGCTTGTGTATTCCATGAGATAAATCCGTTCTTATAGGCATTTCATTCTGTAGGCCTAACGGGAGCTTGTGTTGGCAATCAGCACATGTGTTTAGGGAGAGGACAGAACACAATTGAGGGAATGAGACATTCATTATGTGTGATTCTTCGCTAGGTTTCTTCTTTGTTGTGCCCCACAAATACACATGTAACACTAGAGTCAAAGCAAATTAACTTGTCAAGACAAAATTTAACTTTCCATTTTGGGCAGCCACAAAGCACATTCCACCAAATAGTTTTACAGCATTTGAAAAAAAAAGTGATCTCTGGTTAAAGATTGAGCTTTGACGAACTCATGCCCATCCCTAGTGGAAACAACGTTGATTCTACCCATTTTTGCCCAGTGGGATGTTTGTTTCCAATATTAGGGCAGTTTTCCTAAAGTAAATACATTTTTAAAAGTTCAATGACAAATATTTAGGATATATTGACGCTTTATTGGTTCTACGTGCGTAAGGACTATCGGAGAGGAGGCAGAGCACGCGCTAAGCTTTCCTGAATAACTGGGCCAGCTGGGAGCATGTGGCCACATTATTATAGGACGACTTGAGAGAATGATGATCCACAACAGACAGCGCATCTCAGTATCAGAACTTATTACAGCCAGACCTGCTTGCTACTGTGCCTTTCTATACCTTATAAACTGTTCATTAGACCCCTGATCCAAATGGAATGAAATATTCAAAATCACAGGGCATTATTCAAATGACATTTGCACGGCAGTTTACAGCCTAGAGTAGAATTTTGTACTCACTTGAAAACAATAATGCAATTATGCATTGTAAGGTGGTGTTGTAGGCTAGTCTAGGTGGGATAATTGTATTGTTCTTAAACAAGATCAATAAGGGAGCTGCGTGTCTCATGTCTTCACTGTTCTTTACAATTATATTGAAAATTGGTGCAGCTTTGAATGATTTTAAGTGTAGTATGATTGCTAGTTTGCATATTGCAGAACTGGACAAACGATCCACCTACCACTATTGTCACTATGAATGGTGGATAGAGGGCAGGATAGACAGCGTGGGAAGTACCAAAACACCTTGATATAGGAGAGGTACATTCAAGCAGATGAGAAAATTTAACTAGGATGGAAGAAATGATTTAAAAAAATAGTAAAACCTGCAAAAGGGCAAATGCAAACCAGGGGGAAAAAAGGCACTACCCTCCCCCTGTACGCAGTTCATCTCTGCCCTCAAATCCCTCCTTCTTCCCTTGCAGGCTCCTCACCTCTCACCTCCTATTCTCTTTTTTTTATCACTTCCAACCTTCACCTCTTAGCATTTATGTGCAATTCCTCCCGCCTTCCAAAAAACCCATTCAGTGTCCTCCTTAAGACTTTGCAAACCCTCTCTCCCTCCTCCACACCCTCCCTCCATCTCTCAGATCATTCTTCCCTCCAGATATCTCCCAGCAGGCATAGCACAGTGTGGTGGTTTGCTCTGCTGTAGAGGTGATCAATGGCCCCTGGCACCTCTGGGCCCCTGAAATGGAGGTATTAATAATGCAGGGCCCGGCTGTCATATCCTCCATTAGCTTGGGGGAGACATGGGGCCCGGACGGCTGATTGATTACTAATTGGATTAATTGCAGTCTTTTAGGGGAGGAGAATGTAATAGAGGCCTAGCTGGAAACTGAGAGGGGAGTGCTTTTGGCATGCTGGCATTCAGAGATAGGGATACCGAATGCTGAAATGGGTAGCGTAAACTGTGAGGGGGTTGGGTAGACTGTTGTTGCCTGTTCAGTTTCTTTGGTTGACGCCAGGGTTGAGAGTGTATGTCATTTGAGATACCGTAACATTTGTGCAACATGCACTTGACAGAAACGAGGAATTGATCAAGCGGCTTCTCAATAGAGGCGTTTTCCATTATTGCACAGTGTGTGTCTGCTGAAAGAAATTAACTCAACACCCTGTACACCAAATCACCCACCCTGATGATATCGTTACTTTCATTTGCTAGTTATTTCCTCCTCCTATTTCATTGAGGTATCTTCTTAGCCATCAACATCTGGCTACACACTTTGATATGACAGATGTAGATTTGGTACAATGTGTGTAATGAAAGTGTTATTCATCAGAAACATTCTGTAATCTGCCTCCCGAAAGGTGCGGTGGTCTAAGGCACAGCATCGCAGTGCTAGCTGTGCGACTAGAGATTCTGGGTTCGAGTCCAGGCTCTGGCGCAGCCGGCCGCGACCGGGAGACCCATGGGGCAGCGCACAATTGGCCCAGCATCATCCGGGTTAGCAGAGGGTTTGGCCGACAGGGATGTCCTTGTCCCATCGCTAACTAGTGACTACTGTGGCGGGCCGGGCACAGTGCACGCTGACACAGTCGCCAGGTGTTTCCTCTGACACATTGGTGCGGCTGGCTTCCAGGTTAAGTGGGAATTGTGTCAAGAAGCAGTGCGGCTTGGTTGGGTTGTGTTTCGGAGAACGCACGGCTCTCGACCATTGCCTTTCCCGAGTCCGTACCGGAGATGCAGCGATGAGACCAGACTAACAACCAATTGGATACCACGAAATTGGGGAGAAAAAGGGAGAAAAACATATATTTAAGAAAAAATAACCATTCTGTAAGCTTCTAACCCTCGTTTTGAGATGAGGTTTATTAACTTTATCACAGCCATGGCTAACAACTCAATCAGCACTGTAACAGTATTTCAAATGTAATCTATATGTAGATACACTTGGGTGTACAAAACATTAAGATCACCTGCTCTTTCCATGACAGACTGACCAGGTGAACACTATGATCCCTTATTGATGTCACTTGTTAAATCCACTTCAAACCAGTGTAGATGAAGGGAAGGATACAGGTTAAAGAAGGATTTTCAAGCCTTAAGACAATTGAGAAGACAATTGAGAAATGGATTGTGTATGTGTGCCTTCAAGGGTGAATGGGCAAGACAAAATATTTAAGTGCCTTTGTATGGGGCATGATAGTAGGTCCCAGGTGCACCAGTTTGTGTCAAGAACTGCAACATTATTGGGTTTTTCCAAACACAATAGTTTGTGTGTATCAAGAATGGTCCACCACCCAAAGGACATCCAGCCAACTTGACACAACTGTGGGAAGCATTGGAGTCAACATGGGGAATGCTTTCGACACCTTGTAGAGTTCATGATGAATTGAGGATGTTCTGGGAGCAAAGGGGGGGGGGGGGTGCAACTCAATATTAGGAAGGTGTTCTTAATGTTTACTATACTCTGTGTATACCCGATGAATTTACACAATATATACTAAGAATGATATGTACAGCAGTGGATATATTAGAGCAAGCTATGTCACGAATTCAGTATCTAAATACATATCCTGTGTATAAACAGTAACTACAAAACAATGTACAGTAGTAGACATGTTAAAACGAACTATGTCGAGAATACAGTATTTAAAACACATCATGAAACCCCATGGCAATATGGATAGAATTGCAGCTTCCGGACCAGATTCCGTGTGTGAGTGTGAGTGTGCGTGTGAGAGTACGATATATATTTACACACACACACATACATACTCAGTGGACAGATATTAAGTACACTCATCTAGTACCGGGTTAGACCCCCTATTGCCTCCAAAACATCCTGAATTCTTCGGGGCATGAGCACATTGCTGAATTGGTATCAAGGGACCAAACATGTGCCAGGAAAACCTTCTCCGCCATTACAACACAGCAAACAACCTGTACAGTTGACACCAGGAAGGATGGGGCCATGGACTGCTTACGCCAAATCCTGACTCTGTCATCAGCAAAACGCAACAGGAACAGGGATTCGTCGGACCAAGCGATGTTTTTCCACTCCTCAATTGTCCAGTGTTGGTGATTGAGTGCCAACTGGAGCCGCTTCTTGTGTTTAGCTGATAAGAGTGGAACTCAGTGTAGTCATCTGCTGCAATAGCCCATCAGTGACAAGGACCGATGAGTTGATGCGTCCCGAGATGCCATTCTACACTGTTAGCTTGCACCATTCTTGCCATTCTCCTGCGACCTCTCATCAACGAGCTGTTGTTGCCCACAGGATTGCTGCTAACTGGATGCTTTTTGTTTGTCGCACCATTCTCGGTAAACCCTAGACACTGTCGTGCGTGAAGATCCCAGGGCGCCGTCCATTTCTGAGATACTGAAACCGGCACACCTGGCACCGACAACCATACCATGCTCAACGTCGCTTAGGTCACTAGTTTGGCCCATTCTACAGTTCAATCGAACAGTCACTGAATGCCTCAATGCCTGTCTACCTGCTTTATATAGTAAGCCTCGTGACTCTTGCAACCTTACAGTTAACTAGTCCAACGCCTCTCTCTCGTTGCTCTCCACAAGGAGACTGCCTGTTACGCGAATGCAGTAAGCCAAGGTAAGTTGCTAGCTAGCATTAAACTTATCTTATAAAAAACAATCAATCATAATCACTAGTTATCTACACATGGTTGATGATATTACGAGATATTATATAGCGTGTCCTGCATTGCATATAATCTGACTGAGCATACAAGTATCTAAGTATCTGACTGAGCGGTGGTAGGCAGAAGCAGGCGCGTAAACATTCATTCAAACTGGTATAAATGGTATAGAGGGAAATAGTCCTATAATTCCTATAATAACTACAACTTCTTACCTGGGAATATTGAAGACTCATGTTAAAAGGAACCACCAGCTTTCATATGTTCTCATGTTCTGATTAAGGAACTGAAACGTTAGTTCTTACATAGCACATATTGCATTTTTACTTTCTTCTCCAACACTTTGTTTTTGCATTATTTACACCAAATTGAACATGTTTCATTATTTATTTGAGACTAAATTGATTTTATTGATGCATTATATTAAGTTAAAATAAGTGTTCATTCAGTATTGTTGTAATTGTCATAATTACAAATAAATAAATAAAAATTGTCCTTTTAATCGTTATCGGCCTTTTTGGTCCTCCAATAAATCGGCGTTGAACAATCATAATCGGTCGACCTCTAGTATGGACAGTATGTGAATAGAAAATGTGGTGTATAGGATGAGCCATGACTAAAAGGTTTAGGGCAAGGTAGTGGGTGGAGGCCAGCTAGTGGTGACTGTTTAACAGTCACCACCTGGAGACCTGAAGATAAACAGCTTCTGTCAGTCTCTTGGTCCCAGCTTTGATGCACCTGTACTGTCCCCGCCTTCTAGACGGTAGCTGGGTGAACAGGGCGAGGTTTGGGCGGCTAAGGATCTTGATGATCTTCTTGGGCTTCCTGTGACACCGGTTGCTGCAGATGTCCTGGAGGGGAGGCAGAGTTTCCCCCGATGATGCGTTGGGCTGACCGTACCACCCTCTGGAGAGCCCTGCGGTGCAGTGTTTGCATGTATGTGCATATTAATGTGTCTAATGCTGTGCTTATATGTGTTGCCCTTGGTAACTGGTGGTCAGGCATAGATCATGGTTGGAATAACTAGTGTGTGTATACTGTATATTTTGGCTGGTATGACTAAACTTATTACAACACGCCAACACCCACAATAGAAACAAATCCACTTATGCATGGATCTGACACATACCATTGTGTCTGTGTGTGTGCGCACACGTCCACATTAAAGCATGGCAAGTCATATCCTGCCAGCTGGGGCATAGAAACCTCAGAAGTGTGTGTACAGTGTGTGAAACAACACACCGTAATGTCCTACTTCCAAACTAATCAGGTTATTTTGAAGGGAAAATACAATTTACAAAGGCAACTCATTATTCCTGAATACAGTACAGCCGGACTGCATCATCCTTTCCCCAGTATAGAATGTCAGAGTGCTACACTACTGTAATGGGATTTATAGAGGAGGTCCTTTGTCTGATCCCCCGGTCTTATGAATCATTTGAAGATCCTAATCCCTTATCAGGATTTTTGACAGTATGAGATGTCATTCCGCTTTCTTCCCAACAAGGTGTTGTCAGGATTCCATCATGGTTTCAAACAGTAAGCCCATCTAAACATTAATCTCTTAATTTCACTCTCGAAGCGCACACACACACACACTTTCGTTCCAGGCATACAAACATGTTCTTCCTTGTGAAGTCGGGGACAAGCACGCCTCTCTTTCTCACTCTGTGTCTTTCTGTCTCACGCGCTGTGCTGCACCTGCTCCCCATCCCCTCCACCCACTCCGCTCCTCAGCCTCTACCGCCACCTCCTCCCGGGCCCTGTGGCTAGCTGCAGAGATGGCCCACTGCGCTAATTGAAAGCGACCCTGACTCATCCTTTCCCCCAGGCGCTCCAGCCGATGCCCCATTGTTTTCTTTCACCGGCCGTTGACAACTGGCCTTTCAGCCGCGGCGTGCTGCAGCGCAAACTCTGAACCCAGCGCTCTGTCCTCTGGAGCTAACCCCTCTCCCCCCCCCCACATCCCATTCTCAGGCCCACGGTGAAATGGAGAAACTGCAGAGTTGCAGATTTGGTTGTTGTTCTGCTTCTAAGGTAAGAATGGTTTGTCAAAATTAGACAGAATTGCATGTAAGTGCATTAAGTCATTTTAATAATGGTCCACTTATTGGAGCCAGCAACCCAAGAGGTGAAAATGAGACTGATGTTTAAATACTTTGTTTGAGTGCTGCTGATGATCATTCATTACTACATCCCCTTTCTAAGCGAGACTCCCCAAACCTTTAACGGATAAAACATTAAATTGGAACTCTGATACACCCACAACACAGGCAATGTGCTTAGATATCATTTCCTTGATAGAATTTCCTTTTTTGCACCCTGTGACAAAAACAGCAATGTCCCCCTGAAATGAGGCACGTGAACAGGGAGCTTTCCCATGGCGGTAGGCTGTTCTTATCACCCACACAGAGCAGAGCTGGAGCCCATAATCTAATAGCCTCGCAGCACAGTCATAAATCACCCTGGGAGACTGCATGCTGCAACACACGGACACTTCCAACCCGTGTCTTTATTAAAGACCACATTAGACGGGGGAGACCCCGTCTTCTCCCTCCCTTTCCTCCAACTATCCTCCATTGGAAAAGCATACTTCCTGTACACACACACGAAAACGTTAACAAACACACACAGAAGCTATACATGCCGTGTAAAATGTATGACATGCGGACTGAGAGGGGAGGGTCATGAATGCTAGCGTGATGGCTGTAGTTAAGAAGCACATTTCAGTGCATGCGTGCGTGTTTGTATGTGCAGAAATGCACACAGTATGGTTGGTTTTTGCCTGGCTGCCTGCCCGCCTACGTGGGTCCATGCATGCATTCGTTTCCTTTTAGTAATTTTGACAACATTTGACTGGAAAATGTCAACGTAAACATGGATTCTGACAAACCGTAAAAAATGTAAGGTCTAAGATTGCCATCTTAGGCTCTCTCGATAATTATAGCACAGTCACACAGAGAAATTACAACATAGCACATCCAAAATGGAGAGAGAACATTGGCCCAGGGACGTAATAAAACTAAATGAACAGGCAATTATAAGCCATCCCATCCCACAGGTCTAGCTTATCGAACCTGCAGGACCAGCAGGCCTATTATAAAAGCATTAACATTTTGAAGAGGAGACAATGATTTTGGTAACAAATTCACAGCTATTCTGTGCTCTTTCGATCTACGAAAGCTTTCTCTTTAAAGTTTGCAGAAATACTTTACCGTAGACTACTTTACTGTAGAATCTTTGTCAAGACACTAGATCCATTACTCATTGGGGCAAATGAAGCTTACTGTACATTTACCATCCCCTCACTGAGTACACGTCACTCAAGCTGACAAAGTGACATTTTGAGTTGAACAAACTTTGGTAGAGACATCTATTAGACTGTGTCTAATTTTAGAATGAAAGCCGTCGACTGTTTAAACTCACTGAGCGATGCATGTACCAATCAAATGAAAAATTCAGCTTTCGCTGCCTGCCTCAGTACTCTCAACCAAAATAATGCAAATTCCAAAAGGAGAGAACTCCCAAATACCCTTCTTCCCCCCAATCCGTGTGTACACGTTAAGTGGCCCTCTGTAAACATTGCAGGAGGAACATAACCTCCAAACCGAGCCTTACTGTGGAAAGACATTACTGAAGACATGATATTTAAATAGCAGTTATTCTGTAGCAATACCGTTGGAGAAATGGAAAATACAAAGACAAGAGTCAGGCCTGTTCTTGGGGTTTTCTTGTAATCCATTCCACTGTAAATGTGACCTGTGGTTCTGAACCACAAGAGACAAGTCTCAGAGGACCTTTCTCACACACAGAGCTTCAGTGTAGATCTTTATCACACCCTGCCGTGCTTCAGAACCAGACACCTCCAGTCTCTCTGCCAGCAGACATCCAGACAGCAGCCCCCTCACCTGTGTCAATACCACACATCCTCCCAGACCCACTGTGGAAACCTGGGCACTGTGCAGGCTGGACCACTCACAACCAACTACCGCTGCTGTGCTGATTGTGTTATGGCTCTGCAACAACACAGAGACAAACACTCACACAGTGAGTCAAAGTCTTGGCCGGTGTCGTTATCTCTGCTGACGTGGATCATTGACACAGACGACAGAATCGGACAGGTAATCCTGGATTACAGTCCAGTCGTGTCAGATCCTGGATGCCCTTTAGACGTGGGCGTAACCTCATCCATCCTTCCATCCTCTCCTTTGGTGCCCATCAACAGAGCGCCGTGCCCCTGCATAGATGGAGAAATAATGAGCTCTAGTTGCCTTGTCAACGCTGTCCTTTCTACCACCGTGCTCTAAAGTCCGTGTTCTTTTGGCCATTCCCTCCCCACCAGGCTCTTTGGTAATCATGGGGGTCCAGGAGGCAGATGAGATTTCATATTGTCTGAAATCCCTAAATCTCTGACTGGAAACCAGGAATGGAGCATGCTGGAATGGAGCAGCACCCTGGCTGCATAACTACACGTGTGGATTGGCTTCTTAACAGCTTCTACCCCCAAAGCCATAAGACTCCTGAACAGCTAATCAAAGGGCTACCCAGACCCTTCTTTTACACTGCTGCTACTCTGTTTATTATCAATGCATAGTCACTTTAACTCTACCTACATGTACATATTACCTCGACTAACCTGTTCCCCCGCACATCAACTCTGTACCGGCACCCCCCCCCCCCCCGTGTACAGCCTCGCTATTGTAATTTTACTGCTGCTCTTTAATTATTTGTTTCTTTTATTTTAAATTGTTTACTTAACACTTGTTTGTCTTAAAACTTCTTAAAGCATTGTTATTTAAGGACTTGAAAGTAAACATTTCACTGAAAGGTCTTGTTGTATTCGGTGCATGTGACAAATAACATTTGATTTGATTACTTCCACGCAGGTGATGATTATAAGGGGAACATGTAAAATGTTCCTCAAGGAAAAGGTCCCGCTTTGCCTCCGATCTCAAAGCCAGCAACCTGGTAATAACAATGACAATAGATGGGGTGTTTTATATCGGAGGATTTAACAGCCCTTTATATTGGGTGGAACGAACTCACCATGAGCAACAAAAATGACCTCGTCCCCAATTGGGTGACTCACTACAGCCAGTTTACACCAGTAAGCTCACCGCACAATTATCGCTATAGGGCGGTATCCAACCAACTTCCATAAAGTCATACATCAAACGGAAGAGAGAATTTGCTTGTAATTATGGTGGTTGGTTCTGGCTAGAAGTGGTCGACTTTCTGGTTTTGCTTCAAGCCCTCTTAGGTTCATCCCTCTACTACATGACTTGAGAAGACACAGCATACTATGACATTTCCTGTGGGGGAGCACTCTGTAACAACATGGCGTCAACCTCACTCCAAAACAAAACCTCACATTCAGACAAACTGAAAAGTTGTTTCCTCGTGATGTAGGCAGTCTGCCATAACTAAAGAAATGTCTTTAAATGTATGTAGAATGAAAAGTGTGTGATGTGTTGGTATTACGGTTCAGATAAACATTTACAGGTTGAGCTTTTCAGCATTTTCAACCTCTAGGTAACACAACACGTCCTCATACCTCAGGTTAACGCTCTACTTTCTAACTCCGCTTCTCTTAAGCATTTCATATGCATGACAGAGCATTTTTCAGACTAGCTTTTTGTATATTCATTGCTTAAGTGATTCTTACTTCTAACTGCCTTCAACTTGTGAATAAAACATGACATTAAAAAAGGTCAAACAGGAATAACTAGTATGGACTTTCTCAGTATTTACTCAACCTATTTGTCTTTTAAAATACTTTTAGAAAGGGACGTTCTACTAAACCAAAGGATGTGTGTAACTTCATCTACAGTCCCAAAAGCTTATTAGGCTACTTCGTACTCTGCATCCCTTCAAACATCCATTGGTGCTTAATGTACTGCTAATTTAACAGTTACTATATCAGACAGACTTGCAGTTCTGGCAGCAGGTTAGAATTAGCTCATGCTTCTCTCCCCATAACGGACTCATATATATTTGAACAAAAAAACAGAGATTTTTCCCTCAACAAAAGCAGCTGCTCAAACAAAGAGAAAACACATGCTGACATTCAGAAAAACAAAATGTCTCTTTACCGAGCTTGGTTAATTAACGCAGGCAAGCGAACCTCTCACCCAGTAGAGAAACAGTTAAAAGAAAGGAGAGGACTTGCTGAGCAGTGAAATTCCTACTCAAAATCAAATCAACACAAATTGTTACACATCCAGTTGTAAAAGGAGCATGTTTCCAATGTAATTCTAACATTTCACAAAAAGTACAATTCCCCAGCCCTGGATATGGAGATGCCTCATGTTTCAATAGCTGAGCAAAACATAGATTACATTATTTTTTTACTAGATAATACATTCATTTTTGACAGCCACTGAGTTACTATAAACCATTACTCATGAAATGTTCCAGAAAATACAAAAAAACCTGACCCTTGAACCATTGGAGGGTGCACATTAATGACCGCACTACCGTAGGTCAACATGCTGTTTGGATGAATGGATGCAGTGAGGGCCAGGGGGAAAGGGCGCCCATACACACTGACATGTCGTGGCCTGGCACGAGCCAGTGTTTTGGAAGGAGACTCATGGAAACCAGTGGGACACGGGCCGCCAGGCAGGCCCTCTACAGGACTACTCTGGTCTGCTAATGGTCCTCAGGGTTTGGGGCTGCCAATGTCGGCCCCACAGATGTGAGTGCCAGAAGGACCAGCCTCTTTCCATCGCTCCACCAGAGGAAAAATACTGCAGTCCCGCTGGCCAGCACTGCACAAACACACACCCACTCATAATGATCATACATACAAACACACGGGCATAGACATAGAATACTGTACACGAAAGGTGGATGTATTGCACATGGAGGAACATATCTGCAGCAGGACTGTACTCCTCTAACACAAACTAACCCACATACAAAGAGTAAAGCGACTTGGCAAACTCACCCCGTACCTGATACTTCAACAGCAGACACAGCCCAAAAAAACTGAACGCAAGATGGTCTGTTGAGATAGCCTGTTCCGATTCTTGGCGTGCTCCCAGCGCTTTACGAAAAATGTGTGTCTCTCTTTCGACTGATTCGTATTCAAGCCAGGCAAACGGGATCCCAACAGGAAACACTAAACCTCCCGTGAAGAGAAAGGGGGACAGAGAAACAAGAGTGCAAGAGAGGGAGCAAGCTAAAGACAAAATAACAGGAGAAAGCTAGAGGTTGTGGGGCCCCGTGTGTGCCCCGTGGTGGGCCATTTCACAGTCCCACAGACTGACTAACACGGACAGGTCAGCTGGAAGACTCGCTGCCAAGAGAAACCCACAGCGGAAAGATCCAGGCACAAGGCTGCACACACAGACCACACCTCCCAGCACAGCAAAACTATTTCCTTTCCAATCTGCCACACGATAACTGGGCCGCTGTTTATTGACCTTTTGCATGGGCTTTCATCAGGCAATCAGTTCCCTGCTCCAGATACAGAAATATAATCTAAGGCCTCTGCCCTCGGCTGTAAACTCGCCACCTTCCAGTTGGATGGAGCTGCTAACCCCGATTCTCCATTCACATCAGGGTACGTCAGGGACGTTGGGCTGCGAGCGCCTATGGGACTGTACGTCTCAGTACTGTCAGCTGTCACTCCTTTCAGAGTTGATAAAATCATCATGGGTGACAATGAGATATATCGCAATAATTAGTGGAATAACAAATCAATTAACTGTAATAAATGGAGCTGAAAGGCTCCATACACAAGGGGGTCTGAGAGACAATGTCTGAACGCAGCGCACACTGTTTGAGTCCTCATATGTCCCTGTGATTGCCATAGGAACACACATCATTCATTTATGGGGTGAATGTCAACATTCCATATTATGACAGTGTGAAATTGCATGCCACTTTCTGGTCTATGGGATACTGAATCTTTATAAAAACATACAAGGAAAAAAAATAAACAATAGAACAGAATGTGAAAATTATAGAACTACAGCGTTTCAGCATCACCCTTTCTCAGCGCCAAACTTTTGGAAAAGTTTTGGCAACAGGCTTTTCGGCAACAAGCTTTTGGTTTGACAGTTTACAGCAACACTTGTACGAGCAAGTCCAAATAAATGACTGCATTATTATCATTCAGAAGGTTCTCTCCTATTGTTTAAAGACCATCTTAGCAACATAAGCTACGTCGAACATACCATCGCTGTGATGCATAGGATGTTCAGCCATGTGGACAAGGGTTTTCTATTTTCAGTTCATTATTTCCATTACCGTCACTATCTGTGTAGCAGAAGGAGCTGTTCTGTTGATTTGGACTCTCGCCATCTCTCTCTGGGACAGGGGATTAGGCGATGGTTGGCGACGGGGGCCCCATCGCAGTGGATACCTGCCCGTCCCGCATGAATAACGGTGACAGTGCGAGTCCCGTTCGACTGACGAGCGGCAGGAAGCCAGGCGGGCAGGCAGGGGCTTATCTGCCAAAACAGCTGGAGTGCTCCGCATCCCCAGCTGTGAGCGCCGCCGCATCCCCAGCTGTGAGCGCCGCCGCGATTGAATAACCCCACGTATGGAGAGAGAGAGAGAGAAACAGTATAAAAAGAGGAAATTGGAAAGCGTAGTAGAGGGAGAGAAAACTAGGTGGGAGGAATCACACTCTCCTTCTCTCTCGCTCTACATTTTGTGCTCCCTCACCTGGAGATTACACTAGCCTTGTTCCGCTGTTCACTCACGGCTCGTTCCACCTCCTCTGCTGCCATTTCAATATAGTCCCAATGTAACGCATCCGGAACGCACAGGAATTCCATTTGGGGCAGCGCTCTGTGCCAAACTCATCTCCGGAGCCTGTGAAGGGTTGACTAAGCATGGGGGGCCACTGTCAGGGAGCTGTACTGGGCTTTGTGGAAGGTGTGAATGTGAGACCCAAGTGTCACTTTAATTGAGACTGAGATACTGCTGTAGAAGCAATACAACTGAATTGTGGGTGGACATTTTAACTTTGCAACAATGTATAACCTTACTGAGATAGTGGGACGAATAGCTTTTGCCTCCAAATAAACTGAAAGTCTCATCCATAAGTCACAGCCCGTAGTCCCAGAGAGGGTTAAGTCCCTAAACAGCAAAAGGGAAACAGTGGTCTGTCAAGGAGTCTGTCTGCTGCATCGGCACACTGGCTCCTCTTTCTGCCATTGTAATGAAATTACAGTGGGCCCCGTCTGATTGATGAAAGTGTCATGTCTGCGAGCACCTCTTTTACATAAAGGAGAGGCTCTCCCGCAGACTGCAATTCATCATCTGACAGTCGGATGGCTCCATTCGTCTTAATTCACGCCAGACCCAAAAGCAAGGGCTCGGGTCGTGCAGCCCTGCCTCAACCTCCCTGCTCGGGTTTGGGAGGGGTTGGCGGGGCTATCAAAAGGAGTTTACCCTTGTTATGTACTGCCACTCAACCTCCCTGCTCGGGTTGGGGAGGGGTTGGCGGGGCTATCAAAAGGAGTTTACCCTTGTTATGTACTGCCACTCAACCTCCCTGCTCGGGTTGGGGAGGGGTTGGCGGGGCTATCAAAAGGAGTTTACCCTTGTTATGTACTGCCACTCAACCTCCCTGCTCGGGTTGGGGAGGGGTTGGCGGGGCTATCAAAAGGAGTTTACCCTTGTTATGTACTGCCACTCAACCTCCCTGCTCGGGTTGGGGAGGGGTTGGCGGGGCTATCAAAAGGAGTTTACCCTTGTTATGTACTGCCACTCAACCTCCCTGCTCGGGTTGGGGAGGGGTTGGCGGGGCTATCAAAAGGAGTTTACCCTTGTTATGTACTGCCACTCAACCTCCCTTAAAACGGAGTGTATGCATTTTTCTGGGTCCAGTAAAAGATGAGACAATACAAACAACAAATGATTACTCAGATCCTGTGCTCTCTATGTATTCCTATGGCAGTCCCTACAATCTATATGAAGACAGGCCTACACCGCCCAGGGGTTGTGATGAGGGGTCATTGTAATAGAGACCTATTCATCCCTTAGTACCACCCAGACTGTAAGGAACATTCCCCCCAAAATCGGCCAATAACTCTGCCACTTTTAACCACCGCCACACTATACACAGAAATGTCACCTTCCCCAAATAGACTGCCACAATGGCATCCTGATCCAAATACTCACCGGCAGATAGAGGGTAATATGGTGTGATCACACACTACAGTGAATCCTGCTATCCAGGGTGAGGTAAGGAAAACCCTACCAGCCACAAAAGAGGAAAGTCTCATCTCCAACTCTGAGGGTAAACTGCTGGTCAGTGCCATCTTGGATATTTGGGATGTCCTTTACCCTAAATCCTAACTGTAACCCCTACCCTAAACCATTTTCACTTCAATGGGGGGGGGAGTGCCGGATAACACAGACCATACACTGCCAGCCTTATGCAGTTAGGCCAAGCCACATGTGAAAGAAACAAAGCCTATGGGTGCAGTCT
This sequence comes from Oncorhynchus gorbuscha, assembly GCF_021184085.1. Lineage (NCBI taxonomy): Eukaryota > Metazoa > Chordata > Actinopteri > Salmoniformes > Salmonidae > Oncorhynchus > Oncorhynchus gorbuscha. Next base: position 19,462,857 of record NC_060191.1, read on the forward strand.
ATAACCTACCATTAAAAAACATGGTCATTTGAAATGTCATTACATTGCGTGACTGTTTCTTTTGACTCATGTAGTGAATAGAAATGGTGCTTTAGAAATGTGTTTGTCTCAGCAAGTGAGAAAATACCTCTATTTTTTTCTCGCTCTCTTTCATTGTTCTTGGCAAGTCAGCAGGGGTAATTGGCATGCATGCCCTGGCAGTGCACTCGACGAGCCAGGTCTTGAGTTTGGGCACGGAGCACAACGGCTCCGCTATGCCCACGTAATTTGTTTAAAGCTATGATTCAGCTACAGGCAGCGTCCTCTAGGGCTCAACTGATGAAATCCATCACTGCAAATCCATTTCTCTAGGTGAAAACAACTGATCCACACCGTTCTCTCCCCATACAACCCCCTGCAGCCAGTTACCACTCCTTACCACTCCTTCAGAGTAAACAGCAGGAACGAGGTGAAACTAAAGAAGGCTGGGAGGTGGCTAACCAGCCACTACCTTTACAGCCATGAGTCAAGCAGTCAAGAGAGAAAAGCAGTGGCGGTGATAAGGGGCTGGGGATGAGGGGGAGGGTTTCAAGGGGATCGCATCTTCTCATTAACTTTGGCCAGGCCCGGGGAGTGTGGGAGGATGAGGTGGAGGGAGGGATTGGTTTAATGAAGACTCCTGCCGTGAGGGTCCGTCTCCCAACTGCGCTGCCCTGTGAGTAAGCTTGGCCAACAGATGGGCTGAGGAATTGATCACTAGAGACTGTCCAGAGACCTGAGCAGACAGAAACGCTATATATAGGAGTTCATCCACAGTTCTAGATATGAAAACAATGATTTCAGGATCTGCACATTTTTTTTAATTTGACCTTTATTTAACTAGGCAAGTCAGTTAAGAACAAATTCTTATTTTCAATGACGACCTAGGAAAACAACTGATCCACAGTGGGTTAACTGCCTGTCCAGGGGCAGAACGACAGATTTGTACCTTGTCAGTTACTAGTCCAACACTAACCACTAGGCTACCCTGCCGCCCCATCAAGAGAAAAGGTTGTATTAGAAGTGGATGCACAGCTGAACTTGAGGGATGAGATTTTTACTCAAGGTGCACCACATCAGAAACACTTCTACTAATTCTTTATCAAAACAAAAAAAAAACATGGCAGACGCAACACCCCAGAGCGCAGGAGACCGATGAATAAACATGTCTGTGCAGGTGCGCTCAGGTCAGTATTCACCACGAATTAAGAAAGAACCGTCTGGCATTTGGTATCATCGCTGCCCTGGCGTTGTCACTCCGCTGTCCTTCTGAGAGCTGTCCTACTTTCAGCCTCTGTGTGACATCCATCTTTTCAACCTCCCTACCAGTCTCATTCTTTTGTTTAAGGCTCAGAGATGGAACCCGGCAATTCTGTCATCTGCAGAAGCTCAATACCTGCCTGCCCCACTGATAAGCAGACAGGTGCTAGTCGAGGCAGAAAACAGCACATGCAGTCACAGGGAGGGCGCCTATGTGTCCCATATAACCCAAGCAGAGCATTTTGAATCAAACCCTGAGGACAGGGAATATGGCTTTGTTGCGGGCACAGAATTCAAACCCTGCGTGAGTGACCTCTCAGGCTAAAGCTTCCCATATCCCTCCTGTGTTATTGCAAAATTCATGCCTAAGGGATATAAGGACAGTTGGGAAAGAGTAGAGCATCTGAAATGTTCATTTTGTTTAACCTATTGGTGATCTCATTGTATGTATAATTATTGTGTCGCTTGGGAAGTGAGCAGGTTAGATATGTATACACTCTCACTTCTGACAACACAGGCAGACAATTAGCATAGCACAGAAGGATTAACGTGTTACCACACTGCTAATTTTCCCTGGATTGTGCACTTTTGTCAGTGCAGACAGTGTTCTGGACTAGCAAATATGCAGACAGTGTTCTTTGTCCAGACTTGCAAATATGAGATGAAAATGTATTTTCTATTGACGTCAGTAGATGCTTTTTCTTACATCTCTATAACCCTTTAAAAACATCCTTGCAAGGTAACAAGCGCTGCTAGGCGCCCAGATTCAGATCGCTCAGTGGTACTCCCTGGGGGCTCTGAAACCTCTAGCTGTTCAGAGCACAGTCACCATAGTTACTACTGCTTGACGCTGCTGGAAAATAGACTGACCACAATGGGGTACACGGGAGGGCACTGCCAAACACGCTAAGGGTCTTCACACACAAACAGCTAGAGGGCACCAGAATCGCCCTTCTAATGCCATTCAGGGAATGCCAGTTGAGGTTAGTACTTTCAGGAAGTTGCCCGAATGCTTTTTTTAGGGGAAATGGACAACTACAGGGGAAGGACTTGCAGGCTAGGTGCCTCAGTCTCTTGGTACAGCGTGGAATGTTTAATTAGGCCTTAAAGAAACAGGACATCGCTCTCTTAAATGTCACATCCTTGTGAGGAAAACAGGGATGGCGGTGAGTTAGATTTGACTTCTGTGAACTGATTGATGTCAGTGTTTATTTACCTTTCCCTCGGCAATTCATGCTCCCCATCCCCGCCTTTCCCTCCGCCTCGCTCTTTCAGCGCTCCCTTTCTCCCTCTCCGTTCCGCTGTTTACTCTGATGTATGGCTTCATTTCAAGTTAGACTTTTTACCAGAATGAGATTACAATCTGTGCAATTGTGTGGAAAAAAGAAAGATCTAGCCCCCCCAAAAAAGTGGGGAAAAGGGGAAAGAATGTAAGAATGGACAGCAGTAGCACTTTTATAAGTCCTTCCCTTTCTGATGTACAATATTCTCTCCTTACCAAAACATGTCCTGTTGCATTGAACTTAAAAGTGGAGGTTCTGATAAGGTGTCCTGCAGACCAGACCGTGCTTAAAACAGACCATGGAAGAAGGTAGGAGGAGAGAAGAAACAAATATCAGAGTGGTTTGTAATGAGAGGCGACACTTGAAGAATGCAGCCGGCAGCAGCCTTTTTTAAATGGCAGGCCTCGTTACCGGGCTGGTTTCATACTGTCAGAAGGGCAGAGGCAAAGATAAAGGGAGCATCGTTAATGGATGGGGAACACGAAGGGCTGACATGCAGCGAATGAACTAGCCAAACTCGCAATGTCACAGAGGATACATGACAAAATACCACACAGTCCATGGATATGTAGGCTATTTGCGTTCATTTCCTGGTTCTGTCCTTGACATTGCTTTGAAATAGCTCTACTTTTCCTGAGTAATGTCTAGTGATACAGTATCAAAAGAGTGGCTTGGGGTGCTCTTTAAATAATTAAGCAATGCAAAAAAATTACTTGAAATAATAATTGCCTCTCTCTAAATTCCCACCAAATTAATCAAACAGGCACCAAAAAGATTGAAAAATGGAACATTCCTTAGCAGAGGTGAAAAGACTGACTGACTCATAGCAATGATTTGGGGCAATTTAGCTGTCATGATGGCTCGGGTGGGGACAACCTTTTAAAATTTTTTTTTTTTTTTTTTACAAACTTTGAAGCCTGTCAAAGCAATGACTCAGGAGTATGTTCCCAACCCTCTCAACAGAGGGAGTGCAGCAATTCCCACACACTGAAAACAATGTTTTAATATTCTAAACTAAATGTCACAGGGAGAATATGAAAAGACAGGGAATGAGTTTCATAAGGAAGGGAAAAAAGTGTGGAAGCTCTGAGGAGTTGAATGGGTTACACACAGGCTGCCAGCTCGTGTTTCATCTCAGTGTTACAATTTGTTTGGAGAGTGTCATGGACATGCTAAAAAGAGAGGGCCCACCCCGAAAGCTTCCCAATGGCTGCTGACTTGCTAAACGTCACTCAATCTTTCAGCCAACAGGGAGGGAGAAAGGGAGAGAACAAGAGAGGGGGAGAGAAGGAGAGAGACAGAGAGAGAGGCTCATGCATCCTAATCCGTGCCTCCTGTGGTGCTTGCAGTATAATCTGAGAAGAGACTGTAGAGTTCAGGTTTCAAAGCTGGGAAATGTCAAGGGATTGGACCCATTTTCCATTCTAGCCAGGCACACATGCATCTACATGCCAGTTGACTGTTCAGAGGCAGAATCTTTTGACTCTACAAGTTGGTCTCGTCTTTCGCTCTATCCAAACGTATCCCACAGGCGCTGAAAACCACTCTATATGTAGGACAATGTTCTTCTGTATCGGAGAGTCCACACATTTTTGTTGTTGTTGATGGTTGTTCCCTTCCCTTGGTGGTTGCAATTTAACTTGTTCGAATTTTGAATCGAATTGGCTTATATGAAGCTTTCATTGCCTAGCCCACACTGGTATAAGAGCCATGTGCAAGAACCAATGACTGTTACAAAGTTATCCCCATCTCAGATAAATATCAATCAGCTCTTGGTGGATTCAGCTGGATCCTATTATTTCCGCTGGTCCTGTAAAAACAGTGTCTGCAGGTGTTTTGGCTCAAGAACCAGGCGCTAATGTTGAACATGCAATCAAACGTCAATGTGCTTTAAGCATCAAATTCTGTGAATGACAGCGTGGTGAAGAGCCCCTTCTCTTGGCTGACATGGCTGCTTTGATTATCAAAACATAATGTAAAACGGTGATTAAAACTCAATTACAGCGCACACCAATGAAAAGTCAATTAGCACTTTAGAGGCTGGGAACGGGCAGCTGTGAATGAGTCAGATAAACACAGCCTCTTGAATTCTGGAGTCAGACTGCGAGCGCAATTTACAGTAGAAAAGGATTTCTGTCAGTCCCTTCACAAACCATCCATAAATTATGACCAATTTGCATTAGGAGGCGTTCAATTAAGAGCCCGATCCATTGTGGGACAAGCGGGGACCTTTTCTGATGAGGCCAGAAAAGAAAAAACAAAGGTCCCTTATTCAAAGAACTCCATTATACAGTCCCTGAGCTTCCCTCCAGGCCAAGTTCTTTCTGATTGATCCTGCATTACTTATTTATGCACCCGTAATGACTGCTGAATATAAAAAAAGAGAGAGAGATGGAGGGAGGGAAGCTCAGGCATGGTGCCGTGCGGGAAGCCCGCAGGGGAGTACTGTTTAAATACAGTAGTGGTGACACACCGTCGCAGGAGCCGCGTCGCCATGGGAGAGCAGGGAGAGGTTTAACAGCATATGTGGCACAAATCAGCCGTCACGTAGAGCCCCTTCCATGACAAACCAGCCTGCGTCCCCATGGACTGCCCAAATGGAAAATAAATACATAGAAATTAATATTCGGCAGTAGTGCTGCTTAACCCTTCGCATGAATTATTGAAAAATGGCTGAAATTAGTGATACACGCAAGGCTCTCGTGCTGAAGAGGTTTTTAAGAGGTTAATGAGAGGGTTAGAACAAGAGGAGATCATTTCAGAGAGCTGCCAACCTGGGGCTGACATGCGAAGTGGATATCTTTTGAAGTGTTTGGCTGCCTTTTAAACAGTTCATGGAGTGGAGGAATATTTCAGGGCCTGGTCTTTAAACGCATTGCATTTGCTTGTTACTCAAGATATTTGGTAGAATCCAAGACGGCATACACACATACACGCATGCGTAGACACGAAGTCCACACAGGGCAATCAATTGACGCACGCACCACCAGCAGGATTCCGGCACACACACTCACTCATCATCACCCAGTGAAAACAACCACAGGGTGAAATGTTTACTCAAAGCATTTTTCCCAAGATCTGAGGCCTGGAAAGGTCTGGGAATTCAGACCAGTGTTATCTGAAGAAAAAGTCTACAGGGTATCAATTAGGGTCACTGACAGTGCATGGTCCAGACAGCCAGCAGTTTCAACTGTACTCTCGCCAACAGCGCCAATGGCCATTGCCTCATCTGTCTGTGTGTGTGTGTGTGTGTGTGTGTGTGTGTGTGTGTGTGTGTGTGTGTGTGTGTGTGTGTGTGTGTGTGTGTGTGTGTGTGTGTGTGTGTGTGTGTGTGTGTGTGTGTGTGTGTGTGTGTGTGTGTGTGTGTGTTTAATAGAGAATGAAACACTCAATGGGCATGAATCACAAATAGAACAGGCCTCAAAAGCTGTCCTCCCTCTACATTAGTCTGTGATTGTTTTCTTGTAATGCTGGAATTATTCTTCGCTTCTCTTAGGATTTTTTAGATGGTGTGTGGGTGTATAAGACATGTGAGTGTATTTACATGCAAATTAGTTATTCCCTCCAATCTGTTTTTTTGTTTGTGTGCAAATTTTAAGCCACCACCCAATTACCTCAGGGGACCAGACTTGATAGAGCTCAAAATGGTTGGTTATTGGCAAAGTCCATCCGCAACACTCAAGGAAGAGTCACCCAACGATTCAAGCGGTTTATATTACTCCACAGAAAATTGCATCAGCTTCATTCGTCATGGTTTGGGCATTAGTCAAGGCAATACCAGCAGAAAGCTGCATAGGCATCAGCTGAATAAGACTCATTGCTTATCTGGATTCTCCTAAATGGGGGTGAGACAGAGAGGACAACACCGTGCACATGTTTTTCATTCAGCCTTCACTTCATTACCGCAATAACAATAATCATAGACCCTGGGTGTTGTGGTGAAAAGCTGGAGCCATCTCTCGAATGATTTAGCAGAGACCAGATTCTTGGCAAATGGCGGCCGATGCCTTGGAAACCCTGCGTGAGCGCCCACAAAGGAAAGCTTTTAGGAATAGAGTCAACTCTCGGCCAGGGTGCTCCAACATGTTCCCGCAGCATTACCATTTAAAAAAAGAGGAGAGGAACACACCAGGAGAGAAAGAAAATGACACAAGAGAGAAAGGGTGTGTTTCATCCCACTGACCTCTGGGAACCTATAGAAAACAGGCACAGTCCAATCTTACATTTTTTTACTGTATCTTGTGTGCTTTTCAAAGTTCCAGTTATAACCCTTTGATACATACAACACACAGGTATGATCATTCTACAGTGATCTCCGCAGCGTACACTCAAACCGGTGTGATTAGAACACTTCTTTAGAACGTCCAGTTACGATTGATGCAACTGTCAGCGTTTGAGCTGGCCACACTTTCTTCACAGAAACATTTTGCACAAACAGTCTTTACAATGTTATGTCCTCAATGTAGCAGTTTATTTTGGGATGCCATGTTCAGACCTTCACAGAAGTAGTGGCAACATAACACATTCTCATCCAAACCATAAAAATGTGGGCTACATTAGTCCTAGCGATGAGGAAAGAGTGACCTAACACAAGTGGTTATATTTAGCGAACTCTCGCCTGACAAACCACAATATGATTTAGTTAATAGCAATTACTATTTAACTTCACTAGGGTAGGGGGCAGCAGAATTTTGGATGAGAAAGCGTGCCCAAATTAAACTGCCTGCTACTCAGGCCCAGAAGCTAGGATACGCATATAATTAGTAGATTTGGATAGAAAACCTAAAGTTTCCAAAACTGTTAAAATAATGTCTGAGTATATATAGGAGTATAACAGAACTGACATGGCAGATGAAAACTTGAGGAAAATCCATCCAGGAAGTACTATTATTTTTAAAGGCCGTTTTTCCATTAAAAGCCTATCCACCATACAAAGACTTATGACCCAGTTCACGGTCTCTATGGCTTCTTCTACATGTGGCCAGTCTTTAGGCATTGTTTCAGGCTTTTACTCTGAAAAATGAGAGAGATACAGCACTTTCAATGAGTGGACAGTGGAAATTTCCAGACATGAGTCCAGCGCCTGATTGGGAGCACGTCTTTCTTGTTTCTCCTTTTCTATTGACGGAGGTTTTGTCCAGTTGAAATTTGATTATTTGTCAAAAACAACCTGAGGATTTATTTTAAACATCGTTTGACATGTTTCTAGGAACTTTTATTGTACTTTGACTTTTCGTCTGGATGTAGAGAGCGCGCATTGTGCCTTTGGATTACTGAACTAAACGCGCCAACAAAACTGAGGTTTTTGGACATAAAGAGGGACATTATCGAACAAAACAAACATTTATTGTCTAATATGGAGACCTGGGAGTGCCACCAGATGAAGGTCAGCAAAGGTAAGTGATTAATTTTAACGCTATTTTTGACTTTAGTGACACCTCTCCTTGGTTGGAAAATGGCTGTATGGTTGTCTGTGGCTAGGCGCTGACCTAACATAATCGTGTGGTGTGCTTTTGCCGTAAAGCCTTTTTGAAATCTGACACAGCGGCTGGATTAAGGCATTTATCTTAAATCCTATGTATAAAACTTGTATTTTTCATCAATGTTTATGAGTATTTCTGTAATTCTCTGAAATTTCACCAGATGTTTGTTTGAGACAATGATTACTGTACATAACGCGCCAATTTCAACTGAGGTTGTTGGACATAAAGAGGGACATTATTACAAAACACACAATTATTGTGTAAAATTAAGTCCTGTGAGTGCCAACTGATGTTGATCAAAGGTTAGTGATTAATTTAATTGCTATTTCTGACTTTTGTGAGCCCTCTCCTTGGCTAGAAAATGGCTGTATGGTTTTCTGTGACTAGGCGCTGACCTAACATTATCGTGTGGTGTGCTTTTGCCGTAAAGCCTTTTTGAAATCGGACACTGTGGTTGGATTTACAAGAAGTTTATCTCTAAAAGCTGTATAATACTTGTATGTTTGAGGAATTTTAATTATGGGATTTCTGTAGTTTTGAATTTTGCACCCTAAAATTTCACTTGCTGTTTTCGAGGTGGGACGGTACCAGAGAGGTTTACATTTCTCACAACACTGATGAGCTCACCAGTGATCAAAATAATTGAGTTAAAAAACACTTTCTAAAAGTCCAAAGTAATCTGACAATGGGTAGTTTGTACACGTCCTCATGTTTGTTTTTTCACGTCAACCAAGGATAAGAGGTGGCAAGATGAGTTGGGTCTGTATTCAGTATGCATGTTGAAGTGTGTGTGTCCACTTATTCCCTTACGGAAGTTTACGCAAAAGACGAGTGAACTATCCCTTCACCTCATTTTGTTATAACATCTTTATTCTGACAGACGTTTACATGACAACCAGAATGCATTGTATGATGTCAACAAACATGGTGTCACACATAGCTGGCAATTAGCTCATCATAATCAGTACAACCTTCAAAAAAGTGTGCAAGAATGCAAGAATCTGAATGCATGATTTGGTATCAGAACTTAAAAACATGTAAATAAAACAGTAAATCAAATCAGTAAATCAAATCAAACTGTCACATGCGCCGACTACAACAAGTGTAGACCTTACCGTGAAATGCTCACTTAGAAGCCCTTAACCTCTAGTGACTCCCAAACTAATTAGCATAACGCAACGGACATAAATCTTCCTAGAAAATGTTCCTATTCATGAAAATCACAAATGATATATATTGAGACACAGCTTAGCCTTTTGTTAATCACCCTGTCATCTCAGATTTTCAAAATATGCATTACAGCCAACGCTAGACAAGCATGTGTAAATTTATCGATAGCCTAGCATAGCATTATGCCCTGCTAGCAGCAGGCAACCGTGTCACGGAAATCAGAAAAGCAATCAAAGTAAATAAATGTACCTTTGATGAACTTCGGATGTTTTCACTCACGAGACTCCCACGTAGATAGCCAGGCTTTCGCCTGCAACATCAGTTCTGTTATACTCACAGACAATATCTTTACAGTTTTGGAAACGTTAGAGTGTTTTCTATGGAAAGCTGTCAATTATATGCATATTCTAGCATCTTGTCCTTACAAAATATCCCGTTTAAAACGGGAACGTTTTTTTTCTTCCAAAAATGAAAATACTGCCCCCTAGCACCGAGAGTTTGCTGAAAATAAACGTAGTTGACAGTGAGAGGATGTTTCCTTTTTTGCTGAGTTTATCTCAGATAAGGGGGAGTGAGGCCTAAGAGGGTTTTATAAATAAGCATCAACCAGTGGTTCTTGCGACGGGTATACAGAGATTACCAGTTTACAGAGGAGTATAGAGCACAGTGATGTGTCCTATAAGTAGCATTGGTGGCAAATCTGATGGCAGAATGGTAAAGAACATCTAGTCGCTCGAGAGCACCCTTAACTGCTGATGTATAAATTAATTCTCCGTAATCCAGCATGGGTAGGATGGTCATCTGGATCAGGATTAGTTTGGCAGCTGGGGTGAAGGAGGAACGAAGTCTAGATTTAACTTTAGCCTGCAGCTTTGATATGTGCTGACAGAAGGACAGTGTACCATCTAGCCATACTCCAAAGTACTTGTATCAGGTGACTACCTCAAGCTCTAAACCATCAGAGGTCACACCTGTGGGGAGAGGGACACTCTTCTTACCAAACCACATGACCTTTGTTTTGGTGGTATTCAGAACAAGGTTAAGGGTAGAGAAAGCTTCTTGGACACTAAGAAAGCTTTGTTGGAGAGCATTTAACACAAAATCCAGGGAGGGGCCAGCTGAGTATAAGTCTATCATCTGCAAATAAATGGATGATAGAGCTTCCTACTGCCTGAGCTATCTTGTTGATGTAAATTGAGAAGAGCGTGGGGCCTAGGGTTGAGCCTTGGGGGTACTCCCTTGGTGAAAGGCTGTGGCTGAGACAGCAGATTTTCTGACTTCAAACACTGCACTCTTTGAGAGAGGTAGTTAGCAAACCAGGCCAAAAGAGACACCAATATTCCTTAGCTGTCCCACAAGAATGGAATGGTCTACCGTATCAAAAGCTTTGTCCAAGTCAACAAAAAAAGCAGCACAACATAGCTTAGAATGGTGACATCATTGAGGACCTTTAAGGTTGCAGTGACACATCCATAACCTGAGCGGAAACCAGATTGCATACCAGAGAGAATACTATAGACATCAAGAAAGCCAGTCAGTTGATTATTTACAAGTTTTTCCAACACTTTTGATAAACAGGGCAAAATATAAATATGCCTATAACAGTTAGGATCAGCTTGATCTCCCCCTTTAAATATAGGATGAACCGTGGCTGCCTTCCAAGCAATTGGAACCTCCCCAGAAAGAAGAGCGAGGTTAAAAGGTTGGAGAAAGCCTTTGTGATGATAGGGGAAGCAACCTTAAAGAAGAAAGGGTCTGTACCATCTGACCCAGATGTTTTTTGGGGTCAAGTTTCAGGGGCTCCTCTAGCACCTCGGACTCAGTGACTACCTGCAGGGAGAAACTTTGTAGCGGGGCAGGAGAAAAAAAATAGAAGAAGCATCGGGGAAAGTTGCATTAGAAGGGGTGGGAGATGAGGAAATGTTGGACAGGCAAGGAGGCATGGCTGAGTCAAATAGGAATCCTGACTTAATGAAGTGGTAATCAAAGAGGTCAGCCATGTGCTTCTTGTCAGTAACAACCACATCATCAACATTAAGGGACATGGGCAGCTGTGAGGGGGATGTTTTATTCTCCAGGTCTTTAATCATTTTTGGGTTAGACCCACAGAGAGAGAACTGCTCCTTAAAGTAACTAACTTTGGCCTTCCGTATAGCCAGAGTGCACTTATTTCTCATTTGCCTGAAAGAGAGCCAGTCAGCCTGAGTATGTGTGTGCCGAGCCTTTCGCCAAATGCAATTCTTGAGATGGAGTAACTCTGAAATATCACGGTCAAACCAGGAGCTGAACCTGTTTTTAATGCTCATTTTCATTATGTGGGCATGTTTGTTAACAATACCACTGAAAATATCAAGCATCTCCGACAGAGGGGATCAAACAGATTCTATAACATTTTACAGAGGCTAATTCATGAAGGAACGCTTCCTCATTATTATTATTACTTTTTTTTTAGCAAAGTGTCTATGACAAATCAGGACAGGTTGTTTCACTGAGCAGCCATTATGAACGCAGGCTGTAAAACAGTGATCACTAAGGTCATTACAGAACACACCAGACTGAAACCTATCAGGATTATTTGCGAGGATAACATGAAGAGAAGCCTTTTCTGGGTGTTTGGAGTCAAACCTTGTGGGATTGGTAATAATCTGATAGTCTGTGTAAGCAATAGAGAGTCAGAGTCCTGAGAGTCGGAACAAACAGTCTGTTCCACAGTTGGGTAAAGAAAGTTCGCAGTTAACAAAGCATGAAGGAGTCATAAGGCAAATATCAATATGCACAATAAAAAAATATATATATAAACAACTTGGGGCTAGCCATTGTAAATTCAGAGTCACTCGCCAACAGTGCACGTGTGCTGGAGGCGAGGGAAAGCCTGGGAGAGAGACAGGCCAGGTCAGACGGTGAACAGATCGCCAGGTGGAATCCAAGCAGCAGTGCAGCAGGCAATGGGAGTAGGTGTCACCCACTTGGGAGAAGATTTTATTTCTGGAGGCAGATTTCTTGTAGAAAATGCCAGTGGATGGTCTCTGAACAGCAGGAGGGGCTTCAAGGCCTCTGGATCTGGGTGGGGTAGCCTGGGTGGGGTAGCCTGGGTGGGGTAGCCTGGGTGGGGTAGCCTGCCATTTGTTGGGCTCAATGGCTTCGACACCTCTGGCTTCACGTCAGTGCTAATTGAAGCTGTATCTCTTTGTCCTAGCAAAGCTTGGTAGCCTGAGCATTCAGTCCTTATTAAGTAATATATATATATTGTAATGCATTTTTCTTCTTGGCTTTTGAAAGTCCAAAAATTGCTTCAGACTAAGCATTACTCACTCAGCTCCAGGTTGGATGGGGTTTTCAGGTCTCAGGTTTCAGGTCTGTTTGTTTGCCAGATCATTTGATGTATAGTTTGGGAATAATAATCTTTGAATGTAGGAAGCATTCCAAGTAATTCCATCCAAAATCAGGTTGTAGGTTTGGAGTTTCAACTGGGAGTGAAGGTTATGTTGTTTAGGGTAGCATCCTGTATATGGCCATCCCAAAAAATCTAAGTTTGTCTAACTCTAAATCTATCTATTTTTAAAAACATACTGAAAATTGTGAGAGCTCATCTGCTCATGACCGCTATCAAGCAGAAATGACAACATGATATACAGAAACTATAATGACTAATGTTGTTAGGCCAGAGATGAAGTGTAGGGCCGGAAAACCGTGCCAATATATCCAAACAAGGGCTTTGGGGGCATTATCACTTTCATACAAAGGGTTACCAACATATTCAAATAATGATTGACACATTTTCATTTAAAAAATGTCATTTTTATGAATTTATTCATTCCATTTCATCCTTCCAAAACATATTGTCCCGAAACAAATCTAGGGTTGCTACCCAAGCCAGCTGGTCCTTCGATCATTGGTTCGGTTGCCAGAGATGCGACCCAGTCGTTCAGTCTTTTTGTTCTGTATCTATGGACGTGACCCAGTTGTTCGTTCTTATGTCCTGCTTGCCAGCTAGCTAACTACAGCTAACTTACAGTCACGTCAAACAGTGCAGACAGAATAACAACAGTAGCTGCAATTGTTTAAGCTCTTTTCTAGTGACATTTATTTGGATACACCCATAACAAATGAGCTAATGAGACACGATTTCGCCTGGCATAGAAAATGTGCTCTCTCGTTAGGACACGGTTGTTCAGAGGAGCTAGCCAACAACACAGCTAACACAATAACTTCAAACTGAAGCTGGAATGACTGCAAGCTAGCTGCACTTCGTTTGGCTTACCTTTTTTCAATTGACATTTCTTTGTATATATCCATAAAAATGATGCCAGTTGATTGATGATTTTGACTGGCTGAGAAACACTGCCTGCCTCTCTCTCTCGTCCCGACACGTTCATTATTATGGGACAGTTGGAGATCGAATTTGAATATTGTAACAATGTTGCAAATGTCAGGGACACAGCAAGGTTTATACAAATCTCCACTATTGAAAAATAAATGTTAAAATAAAATGTGAGATAATGTCTAGATGCTTTTTATAGTGAAGATCAAGTTTATAACTTCCCTGCCTGGGCTGATGAGACAATGGATTGCGCGCTCAGATGGAACAGAGTAAATAGCCATTTTAACGTCATAGATTTAACCGGTGGTAACTTGTGGAATAGACACTGGCTGGAATACGCATTTAACCAATCAGTATTAGACCCCCCCGTAATGAGGTGAAACACCTGAATTCAAACTGTTGTTAGAAAATAAACACTTTTAGAAAATAATTAGAAATTGACAAGTTGAAACAGATAATTAGCAGGCAGTCTACCTTGGTTTGAGCATGGGTTAACTGCCCTGTTGCATAACAATCACATTTTGGAACAGTGTCACTACCTGCATTCTGAATGCACATCACGCGCTGGGGCGACCGTTAGAGATATTTACATTTACATTACATTTAAGTCATTTATTTGGAACTCATTCACCTTATGACATCATTTGGAACTATTTGGAACTCACACATGAAAGGTGCATTCAAACATTTGACTGGAAATGGAGGAAGAATTTCAGAGATTTGTAGCAGAACCACTTAAACTCTCAAACATTCATTGCCTGGTTGAAATGCCACTGTTAGTTCTCCCGATCCAATCTCTACACCGTTCACCACTGCATTGTTGCCAGGGTTGGTGGAAATGTTTTGAGATAGAGGTGTGAAGAGTCCTGCATTTGCAGTAGACAAGTGTTATCAATTTCTCAACCTCGACTCCAAGAGACACTGGGAAGGGCAAAACATTGAGAGGAGGGAACTCAGAGTCACACACATCGTTGTGTTGGTGTCATCATTTAGCTAGTTTTTCTGAGAACTGGTTGGTCTCCTCCACCCCAGGGCAGGTGCCTGCAAGCAGGTAGTGACACCTGTTTCCACATGCTGTTGGGCGTTCTCCACCAGCAGTTCCATCCACTTTTCTTTTTAGTTGTTCAATGAGTTCCACCCAGTCAACAGCTGAATGCAGGCACCCACACATACATGCTCACCGACCGATCTAGAACAGCTATTTCACTATACACTGAAGCACAGACAGTGGCCACAAAGCCATATAGACTGAGGAATGGCTGTGGCTAATTGTTTCGCTGGTCTAAGCTAAACAACTTTGCCTGTTTCTTCCCTAAATCCCTTGGGATGCAGTTCTGGGTACGGCTGCAACGAAGTGTGTTGTCAGGAAAATAACCTCACACTCAACGTCAACAAAACTAAGGAGATGATTGTGGACTTCAGGAAACAGCAGAGGGAACACCCCCCCTATCCACATCGATGGAACAGTAGTGGAGAGGGTAGTACGTTTTAAGTTCCTCGGCATACACATCACAGACAAACTGAATTGGTCCACCCACACAGACAGCATCGTGAAAAAGGCGCAGCAGCACCTCTTCAACCTCAAGCAACCTTCAAGCACTCACAAACTTCTACAGATGCACAATCGAGAGCATCCTGTCGGGCTGGATCACCGCCTGGTACGGCAACTGCTCCGCCCACAACCGTAAGGCTCTCCAGAGAGTAGTGAGGTCTGCACAACGCATCACCGGGGGCAAACTACCTGCCCTCCAGGACACCTACACCACCTGATGTCACAGGAAGGCCATAAAGATCATCAAGGACAGCAACCACGAGCCACTGCCTGTTCACCCCGCTATCATCCAGAAGGCGAGGTCAGTACAGGTGCATCAAAGATGAGACTGAAAAACAGCTTCTATCTCAAGGCCATCAGACTGTTAAACAGCCACCACTAACATTGAGTGGCTGCTGCCAACACACTGACTCAACTCCAGCCACTTTAATAATGGGAATTGATGGGAAATGATGTAAAATATATCACTAGCCACTTTAAACAATGCTACCGAATATAATGTTTACATACCCTACATTATTAATCTCATATGTATACATATATACTGTACTCTATATCATCTACTGCATCCTTATGTAATATATGTATCACTAGCCACTTTAACTATGCCACTTTGTTTACATACTCATCTCATATGTATATACTGCACTCAATACCATCTATGGTATCTTGCCTATGCCGCTCTGTACCATCACTCATTCATATATCTTTATGTACATATTCTTTATCCCCTTACACTTGTGTCTATAAGGTAGTAGTTTTGGAATTGTTAGCTAGATTACTTGTTGGTTATTACTGCATTGTCGGAACTAGAAGCACAAGCATTTCTCTACACTCGCACTAACATCTGCTAACCATGTGTATGTTACAAATAATATTTGATTTGAGAGAATGTGGCGCTTCTCACATACAGTAAATAAATGCGAATACCCATTCTATGGAATAAGCACAAGAGACATTTCTCAGACAAAAAGGCTGGCGATCATTACAGGGAATCAACTAACCTTAGGGAAAGTGTCCCCCATATTCCTGCTCTGCCCAATGGCCAATTCTTGACAGCTTGATCCCATGTTCTATAGCCCCATGCGCTGAAGGAGGCCAGGAGTGAAAGACCGAACAAAACCTCTGCAAAAGTGTGCTTGACAGGGCAATCTGAGAGTAATGGAATTGAAGTTCTCTACTTAGAGCACAGAGAGTGGAGAATCTCCATGGAAACCCAGATGGTGGCTTGGCAGTTTTGTGCTTTCTGCAATTGAAATCCTGTTATTTGGGGGACCTTAGGTATGGTGCCATTTTGGAAGTGATTTCCTTCAGAAGTGTGAAAAATCCTGCTTACATACTGTACCTCACTTACACACTCTGATCTGCAAGGTAATCATGGCAGCCACACAGTTAGAGAAAGCCTTACCAGTGGGTGATAAATGCTGGGAGATTGTCAGTAGGCAGCATAACTTCCGAGCTGCTTGTTTCAGCAGTAATTATGGAGAGTGAACGTGTAAATAGCTTATAAAGCCGTTTGCTTGTGATGCAATGTCAACGAGCTACTGGAGGGAAGTCAATCGAATAAGTAAAAGTGACTATAAAGCCAAACAAAATGTCTTAAACAAAAACATAAGAAGTGGAAAGTGGAGAGACTGTTGGAGGGATGCAGAGGGAAGGGGGCAGGGGAAAGAGATTTGTTCAGAAGACTATGAATAGGGATGAGATTGGAGAGCACACCGCATCAGTGAACCAATCATAGGCATATTGAAAAATCTGGAGAGAGTAGAGATAAGGAAGGAGAAAAAGAAAGGAAGAGAAGATGGGAATAAATAATGGAGTGGATGAGAGGTCTAGCATAGCCACGGGAGCAGGTGATTGAAAATAACCACCAACAGGATGAACAGATTGATAGAGATATGCTGACAGAGAGCAAGGCTGTGTGTGTGTGTGTGTGTGTGTGTGTGTGTGTGTGTGTGTGTGTGTGTGTGTGTGTGTGTGTGTGTGTGTGTGTGTGTGTGTGTGTGTGTGTGTGTGTGTGTGTGTGTGTGTGTGTGTGTGTGTGTGTGTGTGTGTGTGTGTGTGTGTGGTCGCAGGTTGCTCCATCCTAATGCCCATCACAAAGTACATGGAATCGATCACCTCCCTCACCCCCCTGGTCTGCCCTAAGTAATCTCCTTTTCCCTCCACCTCCTCATCTGCCCTTCTTGTCCTCGTCTCATCAGTCTGCCCTCATCCTTCTCTCCCTGTGTCATACAGGTGCCTGTAAGGAGGGCGCTTAACCCATCTCTCAGGCTTGACCTGGCAGATATGGAAGGAGGGTGCCGGTGGAGCATGGTAGCAGCAGTAGGTACACCGTGTACACAGCCTGTAGAAAGGCTACACCCTCCTTGCATTTCTTAACGTTTTGTGTTACAAAGTGGGATTCAAATTGATGTAATTGTCAACGACCTACACAAAATACTCTAATGTCAAAGTGGATCATTTTTTATACATTTTTTTAAAAATGATTAATGAAAAAGAAAACACTAATATACCTGGATTAAATAAGTATCCACCCCCAAGTCAATACATGTTAGAAACACCTTTTGCAGCGATTACAGCTGTGAGCCTTCTTGGGTAAGTCTCATAACAGCTTTGCACATCTGTATTGTGCAATATTTGCCCATTATTATTTTCAAAAGACATCAAGCTCTGTCAAGGTGTTGGGGATCATGGCTAGAAAGCAATGTTCATGTCTTGTCAGATTTTCAAGCAGATTTAAGTCAAAACTGTAACTTGGCAGGTCAGGAACATTCAGTCTTCTTGGTAAGCAACTCCAGGGTAGATTTGGATTTGTGTTCTAGGTTATTGTCCTGCTGAAAGGTGATTTCTCCCAGTGTCTGGTGCAGGTTTAACTCTAGGATTTTGCCTGTGCTTAGCTCCATCCTGTTTTTCATCCTAGAAAACTCCAGTCTTTGCCGATGTCAAGCATACCCAGACCATGATGCAGCCACCACCATGCTTGAAAATAAGGAGGCTGTTACTCAGTGATGTGTTGGATTTGCCTAAATATAAGGCTTCGCATTTCAGCGAAAAAGTACATTCCTTTGCATTCTGTATATTTGTATTCTTCTTTTCACTCTGTCATTTAGGTTATGTGGAGACGCGACAATATTGTTGATCCATCCTCAGTTCTCCAATCAAAGCCATTAAAATTACCAATGGCTTCATGGTGACATCCCCAAGCAGTTTAGTTCTTGTCATGCAGCTCAGTTCAGAAGGACAACTGCATTTTAAATTGGATTTATTTCACCTTTATTTAACCAGGTAGGCTAGTTGAGAACAAGTTCTCATTTGCAACTGCGACCTTAAGCATAGCAGTGTGAACAGACAACAACAGAGTTACACATGGAGTAAACAAGTCAATAACATAGTAGAAAAAACAAATCTATATACATTGTGTTCAAAAGGCATGAGGAGGTAGGCAATAAATAGGAGTGAATAATTACAATTTAGCAGATTAACACTGGAGTGATACATGATCAGATGAACATGTGCAGGTAGAGATACTAGTGTGCAAAAGAGCAGAAAAGTAAATAAAATAAAAACAGTATGGGGATGAGGTATGTAAATTGGGTGGGCTATATACACCAATGGACTATGTACAGCTGCAGCGATCGGTTAGCTGCTCAGATAGCATATGTTTAAATTGGTGAGGGAGAGAAGTCTCCAACTTCAGAGATTTTTGCAATTCGTTCCAGTCGCAGGCAGCAGAGAACTGGAAGGAAAGGTGGCCAAATTAGGTTTTGGCTTTAGGGATGATCAGTGAGATACACCTGCTGGAGCGTGTGTTACGGGTGGGTGTTGGCATTGTACCCAGTGAACTGAGATAAGGCGGAGCTTTACCTAGCATAGACTTGTAGATGACCTGGAGCCAGCGGGTCTGGTGACGAACATGTAGCGAGGGCCAGCCGACTAGAGCATACAGGTCGCAGTGGTGGGTGGTATAAGGTGCTTTAGTAACAAAACGGATGGCACTGTGATAAACTGCATCTAGTTTGCTGAGTAGAGTATTGGAAGCTATTTTGTAGATGACATCGCCGAAGTCAAGGATCGGTAGTCAGTTTTACATGGGTAAGTTTTGCAGCGTGAGTGAAGGAGGCTTTGTTGCGAAATAGAAAGCAGACTCTAGATTTGATTTTGGATTGGAGATGTTTGATATGAGTCTGGAAGGAGAGTTTGCAGTCTAGCCAGACACCTAGGTACTTATAGATGTCCACATATTCTAGGCCAGAACCATCCAGGGTGGTGATGCTAGTCGGGCGTGCGGGTGCAGGCAGCGAACGGTTGAAAAGCATGCACTTGGTTTCACTAGCGTTTAAGAGCAGTTGGAGGCCACAGAAGGAGTGTTGTATGGCATTGAAGCTCGTTTGGAGGTTAGATAGCACAGTGTCCAAGGAAGGGCCAGAATTATACAGAATGGTGTCGTCTGCGTAGAGGTGGATCAGGGAATCGCCCGCAGCAAGAGCAACATCATTGATATATACAGAGAAAAGAGTCGGCCCGAGAATTGAACCCTGTGGTACCCCCATAGAGACTGCCAGAGGACCGGACAACATGCACTCCGATTTGACACACTGAATTCTGTCTGCAAAGTAGTTGGTGAACCAGGCAAGGCAGTCATTAGAAAAACCGAGGCTTCTGAGTATGCCGATAAGAATATGGTGATTGACAGAGACGAAAGCCATGGCCAGGTCGATGAAGACGGCTGCACAGTAGTGTCTTTTATGATATCGTTTAGTACCTTGAGCGTGGCTGAGGTGCACCCGTGACCGGCTCGGAAACCGGATTGCAATGCGGAGAATATTTTTTTTTTAGTTTAGTTTATTTTATTTTTACAGGGACAGTGCACATTAATCAACGTTTCAGTAAAAGTGCCGGTTTTAGCCAGCCGGCTAATTTTCAACCGCAGTCCCTGGGCAGGTTATTAAAAACAATTACAATATAGATAATAGCACCATAGAACAAGCAAGACATAGCAACATAGGACAAGCAAGACATAGCATACAGACAGAGCAACATAGAACAAAAAGCAGCAAAACAAAATTCATAAAAGCAACAAAGTGTTTCCACACCTCACAAGCTACAGACAACAAACAACATGGAAAGCGGCAACACACAGCTAGGGACCATGTTCACAAATCTGATTGACCTTTAGCCAGGTCTTCAAGCATTTTGTGAAAGTGTGATATGTGGTGCAGTTATGTGTGTCTGATGGCAGTGTAGTCCAGACATGGGAAGCTCTCACAGAGAATGCAGATTTACTAAAGGTGCTTTTCCTTAGGGGAACTATACAGTCACCTCTCATGGCAGACCTTGTGGATCTGCTGCCATATGTCTGGGTTTTCTGTTTAACAAAAATATTGAGTGGAGGGGGAGCCAGGCCATTTAGGATCTTGAATACAAGACATGCGTCGGTGTATTGCACAAGATTTTCCCAACTCAAGAGCTCATGCTTTAAGGATGTGACAATGATGATGGCTATTGGGCTTCCTATCAAGCACTTTGAGAGCCTGTTTGTAGACAGACTGAATAGGTCATAGGGTGAATGCACCAATTTGTAAGTCGCTCTGGATAAGAGCGTCTGCTAAATGACTTAAATGTAAATGTAAATGTTGTACAGCAAGCTTGGGCCCAACTAGTCAAGCAGTATGTTAAGTGGGGGAGTATCATAGAATTGAAGTACAGTTTTGCTACGGATACGGTGGGATTTGAGATGGCCAGTGATCTGTTTGTTGACTTGGCTTTCAAAGACCTTAAGATAGGCAGGGCAGGATAGATATAGGTCTATAACAGTTTGGGTCCAGGGTGTCTCCCCCTTTGAAGAGGGGGATGACCGCGGCAGCTTTCCAATCCTTGGGGATCTCAGATGATATGAAGGAGAGGTTGAACAGGCTGGTAATAGGGGCAATGCGACAATGGCGGTGGACAGTTTCAGAAATAGAGGGTCCAGATTGTCAAGCCCAGCTGATTTGTATGGGTCCAGGTTTTGCAACTCTTTCAAAACATCGGTTATCTGGATTTGGGTAAAGGAGAAGCTGGGGAGGCGTGGGCGAGTAGCTGCGGGGAGGCGGAGCTGTTGGTCGAGGTTGGAGTAGCCAGGAGGAAGGCATGGCCAGCCGTTGAGAAATGCTTGTTGAAGTTTTCGATTATCACGGATTTATTGGTGGTGACCATGTTACCTAGCCTCAGTGCAGTGGGCAGCTGGGAGGTGGTGCTCTTGTTCTCCATGGACTTTACAGTGTCCCAGAACTTTTTGGAGTTACAGGATGCAAATGTCTGCTTGAAAAAGCTGGCCTTTGCTTTCCTGACTGACTGCGTGTATTGGTTCCTGACTTTCCTGAACAGTTGCATATCGCGGGAACTATTCGATGCTATTGCAGTCCGTCAGGTCTGGAGTGAACCAAGGGCTATATCTGTTCTTAGTTCGGTATTTTTTGAACAGAGCATGCTTGTCTAAGATGGTGAGGAAGTTACTTTTAAAGAATGACCAGGCATTCTCAACTAATGGAATGAGGTCAATATCCTTCCAGGATACCCGGGCCAGGTCAATTAGAAAGGCCTGCTCGCAGAAGTGTTTTATGGAGCGTTTGAGTGATGAGGGGTGGTCGTTTGACCGCAGACCCGTAGAGGATACAGGCAATGAGGCAGTGATCACTGAGATCCTGATTGAAGACAGCAGACGTATATTTGGAGGGCAAGTTGGTCAGGATAATGTCAATTAGGGGGCCCATGTATACAAATTTAGGGTTGTACCTGGTGGGTTCCTTGATGATTTGTGTGAGATTGAGGGCATTAGGACCATGCCTCAGGACTACCTGGCCTGATAACTCCTTGCTGTCCCCAGTCCACCTGGCCATGCTGCTGCTCCAGTTTCAACTGTTCTGCCTGCAGCTATGAAACCCTGACCTATTCACCGGACGTGCTCCCTGTCCCAGACCTGCTGTTTTCAACTCTATAGAGACAGCAGGAGTGGTAGAGATACTCTGAATGATTGGCTATGAAAAGCCAACTGACATTTACTCCTGAGGTGCTGACCTGTTGCACCTTCGACAACCCCTGTGATTATTATTATTTGACCCTGCTGGTCATCTATGAACATTTGAACATATTGGCTATGTTCTGTTATGATCTCCACCCGGCACAGCCAGAAGAGGACTGGCCACCCCTCATAGCCTGGTTCCTCTCTAGGTTCCTTCCTAGGTTCTGGCCTTTCTAGGGAATTTTTCCTAGCCACCGTGCTTCTACACCTGCATTGCTTGCTTTTTTGGGGGGGTTTTGGCTGAGTTTCTGTACAGCACTGAGATATCAGCTGATGTAAGAAGGGCTTTATAAATACATTTGATTAGATGTTTTATAGTTACCCATGTAACAATCACTGCACTTCTCTATGAGGATTTCGGAAAGCTCTGTGGTCTTTGTACTTGAATCTGTGCTTGAAACTCAATACCTGACTGTGGGACCTTGATGTTGTATGTATGGAGGAGAGATCATATAACTTATGTGATTTGTTAAGCCAAATTTGACTTCAATTAATTTTAGGCTTACCTAAACAAAGGGGGTGACAAGTTTTTAGTGATAGAATTTGTATTAATTAGACATTATGGAGAATTGTGTAGATCAATGACAAAAAAAAGAACAGTTCAATCCATTTCAACCCCACTTTGTAATGGAACAAAAGGTCAAAAACTTCAAGGGGGTGTAGACCTCTACAGGCACTGTACATGATCTGGAAGAAAATGGATATTGAATGCAAGAAGGGACAGGGGCCCCGGTGGAAGATCATTTCACCCACCCACATAGGGAGCAAGGGCTATGAGCAAGTCGATAACATTGAGTATGGGGAGGGGACTCCGCACCAAGAGGTTTAGTGACCATGTCCAATCCACCGGTGTCGGCATCCATAGAGAGGTCATTCATCATGGGACAGACAAACGGCAGTGGGGGAGGGAAGGTTTGGGATAAGAATGGGAACCTCCGGATTGCACTACAAACTCAAATGGCTGCAAAAATGCAAGTTTGTGGTTCGGTAGAAAAAGTAATATAATGACATGTATTATAAACACGGAAATAGGAAATGTGAAATGTCCTTGAAATGCACAGCCACGTACGAATGGAACTGAATGGGAGGAGTCAAACAAATGTGGCGAGAGGTCAAGTAAGGGAAAGCAACTATTTTATTGCCTGTATTTATTAATGAAATGGGCCCGTAGTACTTCCATATAAATAAACTCCATTAAACACAAGCAGAGTGCATTTATATTCCACCAAACTGCTTGCAATTACCTATTTAAAAGACATACGTGTGCAATGAATACAGCAATCCCTGTAATGCTGTACCTAGGGAATGTATAAACATCAATTATATTAAATAGGAGAGTCAATGAGATAGAACTTGTAGCCTGCTGCAGCATTCACAGCATGACACCACTACCAGTAAACATCCCCCTCAACGCTAACAAATGCTCCACTGGACAAAACCATCCAACTCCACCATGTCATTTCCAAGAGAAATTCTGATTGGGGGTTTTGTGATCTACTAAAAATACCAACAGTCTTCACATTGTAATAACCCAGAAGATAAAGGAGGAGGAAAAACAACCTGCCACTGTAAATCTCCAAGCCCTGCTCCCCTGTCAATATCGCTCATCAGACTGGTTCTTCCACATGATGCAGACAGCTCCAAGTCCATTGCTGCTTACAGTATCAGTCTTTCACATAAACCATCCGTCTCATGGACCAGATCAATACACGCGGTCTCTCCAGCTCCCTGCAAAGGGTAGGCACTGTTTTTGTGGACGCTGGACAGAATACACTCCAAAACACAGGGCTCTACAGTGCGACCATTTTACACGCACACAAATATGTAGGCGCATATGCGACCTGGATTTTCTATTTAGGAGCAATAGTGTGCCTAGATTTTTTTTTTTTACCCAGGTGATAATTGTTGCAATGATCACACGTGCTCCTTGTTAATAAGGTAAGAGTAGAGCCCTGGTACACAATACAGACTCTAGTGGCAGTATATTATCAATGCAGTCACTTTACCCCTACCTACATGTATATATTAACTATTTTGGAGCAAATATTTTCTTAGTTAAGGGCTCGTAAGTAAGAATGTAACAAATACATTTTGATTAGAAATTTCAAAGCTGACATACAGTGGTTGCTCCATTAAAAGTTTTACGATTATGCTGCGGGACTTGAGGTAATTTGTGGTTTAGTACGGTACCCTGCGCCACTCCTTCATTGCTCCAGCCCAGTGCAAGGGGGAGTTGGGACCCAAAATCATAATCTGTGATCTAAGGCGCTACTCTGTCTCTGTATTACTGTAGCCTACTCCCGACTGGTCTCATTGTACAGCACTTGAATGGCGCAGCGGTCGAAGAAACTGAATTGCAGTGCTAGCTGTGTTGCTACAGATGCTGGTTAAATAAACGTGCCAGCCACGACTGGGAGACCCATGAGTTGACTGTAGGTTTTTTGGTTTCTCTCCCTCTCAAAACAGAAATTTAAATAATTCTAAATAACAAACTGGCTTTATTTACAAATTAGTAACCTTAGCTCACCCCATGTTCAAAAACTGCCCTTTTCCTCGCTCATTTTACATTATTTGAAAACGAAATAATCAAACAAAGAGTATTATTAATTTAGAATTATATAAAAGCCCCTTGGATATTCTCACAGATGTATTATTAACCAGACAATATATATTGGTCATGGCTCCCGAGTGGCGCACAAGTGGATTGCCTTACAGCTCTCCAGCTGTATGTACTGAAATAGCGGTGGGCAAGCGAGGTTCAAGGCACGAGGGCAGGGGGCACGGGATGGGCCACAGAGCCGCGCACAGAAGACGGACCTAGCCCATGGGGAAGGGAGGAGGTAGCAGAGGGGAGCAAAGAGCAACACTTTAAGGGGCGTTGCACTAATGGCGCTGACTAGGGAAACGTTCCCACTGTTCTTAGTGCCTGTCTGCACGCGTGAAAAATGCCTCTTAGATATGAATTCGGAGGGCAGATATGATTAAATATTAAAGCCTTAGATCGCTCACTAAAGGCGTCACTCAAAAGTTAATTAAATCTGAACTGGATTTAAGAAAAAATGATGTGAGAAGCACACATTTGTAAATCCCAAACACTAAAAGTAATTGGAAAGGTAGATACAAATTATTTGTAACATTGTGGTTACAATAAAGAATGTAAACAAGATATTTATTATTTACAGTAGTGATGGACAGCTGGTGGCATTTTGAAAACAGCTTTTCAAACACTTGTAGCCTGATTAGCAGGACAAAAAGACTCTTTATAGCCCGGCTACTGTAGGTGTGAAAGTCACACGTTTCAAGTCCTCCTCACACCGCACCAAACTCACCCCCTTAACACAGTTACCATTCAAAAACTAGCTGTTTATCAACAACAACAAAATGACATTGTGACCAAGGAGAACAGACTAAATGCAATTTGTTTTCATCAAGCCAGGATCTTTCTATGGTGCTACCTTTTCCAGGGTTAGGACCGTAACCACAATTTGAAAATGAGCCGGAGCAGAGAGGATCACCAACACTTAAGGTATTTTGGTTTCAGTGCATTTTCTTAAAGAAAAATGTATATAGCCTATCAATGTGTAGGCATACTGTGTAATACAATCGATAATGAAATAATTGTTAAATAAAAATGATTGTGTACTAAAACATGAGTGTTTTTGCAGAGCATAAAACCATGTCGACAACCATCCGTGGAGATCAGTGGACAAAGGGCTGGACAATGGGCCACCCTGAAAAAAACGCACGATTGCCAAGAAAGTGGTTAGTTTTGCTAGATTCTTAAAATGTGTACGTAGCATTTGTGTGTTGGAGTCACTTTTAATTCTTAATTGATATACCGTTTCAATCATAGACCACTGTAATCGATGGGGCTCAGGGCGGTACCATTCTGCTCATCTGATAAAGGTGCACATGGATCGGATTCAAACTTTGAAGACAGAGTCATTGAAGGCAGACCAGTAGAAAGAGAAACATTATCTGAGGGCAGAGATACGGGCTACAGCTGATACATTGGTCCAGAGCCAGGCGGCATTGGAGGAGAGTCAGGCGGAGAAAGGAGTCTTTATCCAAAATGTTGGATAAAGCATATACTGTACAGTACTGTATTTCTTCATCAGCATCTTTATGCTTTCGTTAATAATCAATAAGAATACCGACCACTTTGAATCCCACCGTACCTTCTCCACTATGCAATCTGGTTTCAGAGCTGGTAGTGGGTGCACCTCAACCACGCTCAAGGTTCAAAACCACATCATAACCGCCATCGATAAGAGACATTACTGTGCAGCCGTATTCATCGACCTGGCTAAGGCTTTCGACTCGGTCAATCACCACATTTTTATTGGCAGACTCAACAGCCTTGGTTTCTCAAATGATTGCCTCGTCTGGTTCACCAACTCAGACAGAGTTCAGTGTGTCAAATCGGAGGGCCTGTTGTCCGGACCTCTGGCAGTCTCTATGGGGGTGCAACAGGGTTCAATTCATGGGCTGTATACATCAATGATGTTGCTCTTGCTGCTGGTGATTCTTTGATCCACCTCTACGCAGACGACACCATTCTGTATACCTCTGGCCCTTCGTTGGACACTGTGTCAACTAACCTCCAGATGAGCTTCAATGCCATACAACTCTACTTCCGTCCAACTGCTCTTAAATGCAGGTAAAACTAAATGCATGCTCTTCAAATGATCGCTGCACACACCTGCCCGCGAGTCCAGCATCACTACTCTGGACGGTTCTGACTTAGAATATGTGGACAACTACAAACACAGAGGTGTCTGGTTAGACTGTAAACTCTCCTTCCAGACTCACATTAAACATCTCCAATCCAAAATTAAATCTAGAATCGGCATCCTATTTCACAACAAAGCATCCTTCACTCATGCTGCCAAACATACCTTCGTAAAACTGACCATCCTACTGATCCTCAACTTCGGCGATGTCATTTACAAAATAGTCTCCAACACTCTACTCAACAAATTGGATGCAGTCTATCACAGTGCCAACCGTTTTGTCACCAAAGCCCCATATACTACCCACCACTGTGACCTGTACGCTCTCGTTGGCTGGCCCTCGCTTCATACTCGTCGTCAAACCCACTGGCTCAAAGTCATCTACAAGTCTCTTCTAGGTAAAGCCCCACCTTAGCTCACTGGTCACCATTGCAGCACCCACCTGTAGCACACGCTCCAGCAGGTACAGTGGGGCAAAAAAAGTATTTAGTCAGCCACCAATTGTGCAAGTTCTCCCACTTAAAAAGATGAGAGGCCTGTAATTTATCATAGGTACACTTCAACTATGACGGACAAAATGAGGGAAAAAAATCCAGAAAAATCACATTGAAGGATTTTTTATGAATTTAGTTGCAAATTATGGTGGAAAATAAGTATTTGGTCACCTACAAACACGCAAGATCTCTGGCTCTCACAGACCTGTAAACTTCTTCTTTAAGAGGCTCCTCTGTCCTCCACTCGTTACCTGCATTAATGGCACCTGTTTGAACTTGCTATCAGTATAAAAGAAACCTGTTATCAGTATAAAAGACACCTGACTAAATACTTTTTTGCCCCACTGTATATCTCACTGGTCACCCCCAAAGCCAATTCTTCCTTTGGCCGCCTCTCCTTCCAGTTCTTGGCTGCCAATGACTGGAACGAACTGCAAAAATCACTAAAGCTGGAAACTCTTATTTCCCTCACTAGCGTTAAGCACCAGCTATCAGAGCAGCTCACAGCACCTGCACATAGCTCATCTGTAAATAGCCCATCCAACTACCTCATCCCCATACTGTATCCATCTTGCTCCTTTGCACCCCAGTATCTCTACTTGCACATTCCTCATCTTCTGCACATTCTACCATTCCAGTGTTTAATTGCTATATTGTAATTACCTCACCACCATGGCCTATTTATTGCCTTTACCTCCCTTATCCTACCTCATTTGCACATACTGTACATAGACTTTTTCTATTGTATGTTTGTTTATTCCATGTGTAACTCTGTGTTGTTGTATGTGTCGAACTACTTTGCTTTATCTTGGCCAGGTTGCAGTTGCAAATGAGAACTTGTTCTCAACTAGTCTACCTGGTTAAATAAAGGTTAAATAAAATAAAATAATGATGTTAATTTAGTTATGGATCTATAACTAATTACTATGTGAATAAATATCACTGAATTACAGAAATATTGGAACAAGGTTCTCTAATGAAGGTAAACAAATAGTTGCTTACTGAAAAATACTCTTTCAAAACACACACTGTCATGTTGTACAGCGCCATTATGGCTATTAGCAGGTATCTGGACAATAGACTTGCCTAGGAGGAGGGTAGGGGAGAATTATATCGTCAAATGTATTTCTTAGTCAAGTTGGCTGTGATTGGTTGCAATTTCAGTTTAATCCACCAGAAAAGACAAAACAAATAATACCACAAAAAGTATTATTAGTGATGCACCGATATGACATTTTTGACGGATACCGATATCAGTTATTTTCCTTGCAAAAAAAATGGTGGCCTTTTAAGCATTCTAGTACAGTTAAATAGTTAACACACAGACACACACAGACGCAGCAGTCTAAGGCACGGCATCTCAGTGCAAGAGGCATCACTACAGTCCCGGGTTCGAATCCAGGCTGTATCACATCCGGTCGTGATTGGGAGTCCCATAGGGCGGCGCACAATTGGCCCAGCATTGTCCGGGTTTGGCCAGGGTAGGCCGTCCGTCATTGTAAATAAGAATTTGCTCTTAACTGACTAGCCTAGTTAAATAAAAGTCACACACACCACACTTACCAAAAAGTTATTTTGTTGGCATTTACGCATGTCCCCGTTACCAGTAAAACATAATCAAAACCTATTTCTTTCACTTACTTGCTGTGCTGTTTCGTTGGTCATTTGTTCAGTCGTTTCATTCTCAACCAGGATTTCTATGGAACGCCGTTTGGATCTTTGCTATGGAACGCAGTTCGGGTTTTTGCGTGTCAAAAAGAAAACAATGAGCAGTAGATAACACTATTTGACATGTCAAATAAGCTTGCTGACCAATCAGGACCGGAATATGACTTCACGTAACAATAATTTAACAAGTTCATTAATTACACTATCACTTGCATTTCATGTATGCTATGATGCTGGGGAAGTTGTATTGCGCACCTACAGTGCTAGTCATAAAAAAAGCTAGCTAGCTCATGGATGTAAACAATGTTCTTCCCCAAAAACATAGTAAAACTACATAATCTGTTTCAGTAGCTGTAGTTAGCTAGCTAACTATATAGCTAGGTGTCATCATCTAAAATAACCCTAATGTATAAGAGTTTTTATTTGATTAATGGTGGTCGGACCCATCTATGTGAAGCTAGCCACAATAAGGATTAGCCATAATAGTAGACTTTGTGGTTAGCCTTCAAAATAAAAGTATGGCATAATTCTTCTATTTGTATTGTCGTTTTAGGCTGGGTTTGTGTACAGCACTTTTTGACATTGGCCGATGTAGAAAGAGCTGTATAAATACATTTGATTTGATTACCAACGCGGTATTGTAAACACATTGTTTTGTGGTCGTTGTTTGCAGTCTTTTTTGTACATCTTTGACAGTGCTACTGTATCTTTTTTGACACACAAAGACCCAAACAGCGTTCCATAGTATGTATGTCTTGAAGCTAATAGCAGTGACGCTATTACTGTGTAACTCCGGTAGGGCAACATCTAGAAAATAGTGCACTTGGTATTGTGAACCGGTGCTCGACCAGTCAGTAAAAGCCAACATCACCCACGACAGAACGGTTGATTGTCAAGGGCAATGAATTCCATTATCTTGGCTTTAATGGATTTAGTCTTTGAGTTCTCTCGCTGAAATTGTCTTACTCTTTCAAATGACTGCTCGACTTGTTGACTGCTTGACCCACACAGCAGACATTGTGGGCTAGGTTATGAATGCTGTGTTGCACGTGTAGCGCAAAATTGTATGTGGCGTCATTACGGCATGTACCTACGTTATATAGGTATGCACATCAACTTTGACATCGGTTTTGCACATCGGCTTTAAACTAGACAATACCGATGTTGGCATTTTTAGATAATATCGTCCGATTCTGATATGTTTACCAATATATCGTGCATCCCTATTTATTATTATTATTATTATTATTATTATTATTATACATCACATCTGACCATGATTAGTCCATAGGGCGGAGCACAATTGGCCCAGCGTTTCTCCCACTCTAAAAACAGAAATAAATGTTTTGGCCTTTACAAATATTATTTTGGCCACAGATTACAATCGCTCACTTTCGTTAAAAAAACAACAACAAAATAACCTCCTAAATATAATGATATATTATCAAGTTGATGGCACAGTCCTATAGCCCGGCATCTACATAAAGCTGAGTGACTCACTCATTCATGGCTTTGGATCAAAATAAGTGCCAACATTCTTCCTGATAGTCTTTAATAAAGAAATGTTTTTGTTCTCTTGACCTGGACACCATGTACAGTATTAAAACAGCCCTCCTGATCGGGGTCTAAGACACTGCATCGCAGTGCAAAATGTGTTGCTACAGATGCAGGTTCGATACCTGTGCCAGCCACCACCGGGAGACCCATATGTAATTATTGGCGGTCACATCATTGAACAAAATATTTTTCGATATACTGTAGGCGACATTAGTCTCACTAATGTTGAGTAATGTGCTGTTAAAAGTGGTGTAGGTCTTATTTATTTAAAGAGCAATAGGATTTGAAGCCATAACATACATACAACTGCACTGCTCAAAAAAGTAAGGGAAAACTTAAAAAAACACAATGTAACTCCAAGTTAATCACACTTCTGTGAAATCAAACTGTCCACTTAGGAAGCAACACTGATTGACAATACATTTCACATGCTGTTGTGCAAATGGAATAGAGAACAGGTGGAAATTATAGGCATTTAGCAAGACATCCCCAATAAAGGAGTGGTTCTGCAAGTGGTGACCAGACCACTTCACAGTTCCTATGCTTCCTGGCTGATGTTTTGGTCACTTTTGAATGCTGGCAGTGCTTTCACTCTAGTGGTAGCATGAGGCGGAGTCTACAACCCACACAAGTGGCTCAGGTAGTGCAGCTCATCCAGGATGGGACATCAATGCGAGCTGTGGCAAGAAGGTTTGCTGTGTCTGTCAGCGTAGTGTCCAGAGCATGGAGGCGCTACCAGGAGACAGGCCAGTACATCAGGAGACGTCGAGGAGGCCGTAGGAGGGCAACAACCCAGCAGCAGGACCGCTTCCCCCACCTTTGTGCAAGGAGGAGCACTGCCAGAGCCCTGCAAAATGACCTCCAGCAGGCCACAAATGTGCATGTGTCTGCTCAAACGGTCAGAAACAGGCTCCATGAGGGTGGTATGAGGGCCCGGACATCCACAGGTGGGGGTTGTGCTTACAGCCCAACACCGTGCAGGATGTTTGGCATTTACCAGAGAACACCAAGATTGGCAAATTTGCCACTGGCGCCCTGTGCTCTTCACAGATGAAAGCAGGTTCACACTGAGCACGTGACAGACGTGACAGAGTCTGGAGACGCCGTGGATAACGTTCTGCTGCCTGCAACATCCTCCAGCATGGCCGGTTTGGCGGTGGGTCAGTCATGGTGTGGGGTGGCATTTCGCCATGTGCTCGCCAGAGGTAGCCTGACTGCCATTAGGTACCGAGATGAGATCCTCAGACCCCTTGTGAGACCATATGCTGGTGCGGTTGGCCCTAGGTTCCTCCTAATACAAGACAATGCTCGACCTCATGTGGCTGGAGTGTGTCAGAAGTTCCTGCAAGAGGAAGGCATTGACGCTATGGACTGGCCCACCCGTTCTCCAGACCTGAATCCAATTGAGCACATCTGGGACATCATGTCTCGCTCCATCCACCAACGCCACGTTGCACCACAGACTGTCCAGGAGTTGGCAGATGCTTTAGTCGAGATCTGGGAGGAGATCCCTCAGGAGACCATCCGCCACCTCATCAGGAGCACGCCCAGGCGTTGTAGGGAGGACATAAAGGCACGTGGAGGCCACACACACTACTGAGCCTCATTTTGACTTGTTTTAAGGACATTACATCAAAGTTGGATCAGCCTGTAGTGTGGACTCCAAATCCAGACCTCCATGGGTTGATAAATCTGATTTCCATTGATAATTTGTGTGATTTTGTTGTCAGCACATTCAACTATGTAAAGAAAAAAGTATTTAATAAGAATATTTCATTCATTCAGATCTAGGATGTGTTATTTTAGTGTTCCCTTTATTTTTTTGACCAGTGTATTTTAGCACCGTTACAAACACCATAATATTAATCAATTGAATTCAGCAACATTTCTCAAAATACTATGTTCTTACAAAAAAAGGCTAAATTATCTAGTACAGCCACTATTGAAGGCTATCAAATTATTCTCAAAGATGCCCTCTGGTGGTCAGGCTAGCACTAACTAGCTTTAATGTTTACAATGGCGGACACTTAAATAACGTGCCATAGAATTCTGTGGCACCATGCAAGCTGTGCTGCAGTACGCTGCAACTTTTAAAGGACGAACCACTGTAGAAATAAAGTATTTTTATCACCTAACAAAGGAGGGAAAAGGTATGTAAATCAATCTATAGAGAATGATCTGCACTAAATAATAGGCTAGGGTTTGCTAATTGAATAAGCTCAATGAATTGTAAAAAAAATCACATTTACTAATGTATCTGTAGTTAACAGAACCTCCTCATTATTCTACTAAACCTTGCTGACCTCTTACACTGAGTTAGCCCAGGGCAAAGCTGTCTCAGAGCATTAGGACAGAATCCCACTTGCCACACATCCCAGCACTTTCCTGGTCGGGAAGGCAAAAAGCATCATCTGGAGCCAGGGGAGTTCACTTAAACTAATTGCCAGGTTGCACGGGCACGCTGCATTCGTTAAACAAGCGAGCAGCCAAGTATTCAGGAGTAAGGAGTCCTTCACTGTAATCATTCCTTTATTCTAATCAAGGGTCTAAATTGAGCAAGCCCTCTCAACCGTCCAAGCAACAAAGACTTCTGATTACATTTAAGTAACGAGACAAATAACTCAAGAGGATGACAAAATGAGGACAAATATTTTAGAAAACTGGATTTCCACTTGGTCGGACTAACAAACATTTGTACTTAAACACTTTGAATTTGAAGCCCACAAGATTAGTCATGCCATTTAAAATAACAAGTATGGTATTGTGTTAAATCATTTCTAAGAAAGGGCGACAGATGCTGAACAGAAAACTCTGAGAAAATGCATACTAACAAAATTATTATCACAGGCTTGTTAAGACAGTAAACTACTGTTGATCACAAAAAAATAGTAAGTACAATGACCCTGAAAATCCTACTAAGCTGGCATGAATCCTTGCAGCTCCAATCAAGCAAATTGTTATGAGAATCTAACTGAGTATGAGGACCCAAAAATAATGTACATGGTAGTAATTGGAGTGATTCTTGGCAAAGGAGCTGTAAAATTATAAACAGTGAGATGTCGCACAATTAATACCTCCAGAGTCAAAATCCTGACTCACGATACATCCTATACACAGATAGACTTGAATTAGGAGTTTGTCAGTTCAGGAATTTTAAAGACTTAAAAGGAAGGGAGAAAAGGGCTTTCCATGCATTTATTTTTTCCCTGTATTTCACTTGGAATTGTACCTTTCAATTTGGTAGCAGCTCTTCAAATTGAGAATAATAGCTTCACAGCCCTGCTATCCTTCTGTCAGGTTTCACATGTTGTGGTCAGAGAGGGCCTCCACACACATCTGACAAACCAGCTATCCCCCACCCAGTACCCCAATCAAGAAAGCCATCCCCTCAAGACTGAACTCCTCAGTGTTGCCTTGGGGAAAGTGCATAGGTAACGTTTGAGGTGACCCTCATAGCAGGTTTGCTCACAGCAGACCTCATTCGCCAAGCCCACTTTCTCAAGCCTTGTATCGCTGTGACTTTGAAGTCTGGCCAGAGACGGGCTTTGAAAAGCCAGCAATCTCCCCACCATGACCAGGCACAGGATTAGCAAGTCCCTGTAGGATTGGGTAGGAGGACAGGGGGTCGTTTTTGGGGGGTAGTGTGTGCGCAAGCATTTCCCCTCCGGACAGAGCTGGGGATTAACAAGCTACTAAGGAAGCAGAGAACAAGGAGCCAGCCTCTTTCTTGAGTTCCTCAGAAACCAATTTGTATTGGGAGGAACTGAGGGAGGCAGCTAATTCTGCCCGTGACCTCTCCGCATCAACTTTCTCTTGTTTTGCTGCTCAGAGTCTAAAACTATTTTCTCAGGAAAAGAGAGCTGTGTCCAGGCTGTCAATGTCCCTTTCCTTCACAGTGGCTTTGAAAAACAAGCCTCTACAGGGCATAGCAGAATAAGAGCCTGAGCGAAGGGAAGACTTCAATGATTGAGCATTAACAATTTAGCATTTACTGTTTGAAGAACATAATAACACATTTCTCCAACTGATGACATCACTGACAAAGTGTCGTGTCAAACTGGCTTTGAAACAAATAAAAAAGCCTTGAAACTACTGAACACACTTGCATATTAACTAATCAGTCCTTAAAACATAACTATCTGACAGAAGCATATGTTTTCAACTGGAACTGTGTCAACCATTTGGACACAGGACCATAGATAGCTTTCCCACTAGCATTTGTAGATTAATGAGGTATTTGTCTTTTCTCTGATTGAAAGGAGCCTGAGGAGTTTGCACTCTGTCTTTGTTGAACAGAGACTCTTATGGAAATGGAAGATTGGCCTGTATGTGTGGGTGTGTGGGAAAGCAAGGTGGACGGGCCACATCCAAGTTCAACTGACTTAATAAAGCTTATCTCCATCTACCCCGAGATCTCCTCACCCCAATTATACGCCTGACACCTCTAACCTCACCCCCGGTCCCCAATCCAGCTCTTGTCCTGCCCCTCCCATCACTGCTCTTAAATCACTCTACAGGGCTGGCGAGTGTTGGGCTGATGTGGGAGTCATTCCCCAGGCTCCTCTCACTCAGTTTCTGGATCTGGCTGTTTGAATTGGGCCAGGGTTGGGGCATCTCCTCTGAGCCCTGGATGGTCAAGTGGCAGGTGAGATGGGAATTATTGAGAAGAGAGAAGCTGCTGTTTAAGCAATAGAAGGACACACTCCCCAAAGACTGCATATGTGCAGAAATTGCTCTAATTATACCTGTATGTCCTCAAAATGTAAAATAAAATGTAAATCGCTCACTAACAGACACCAAACAATAACAAAGTACTGTAAATGGGTCTTAGACTGATATTATGGACATGTTTTTTTAGACATTTGCACTGGTTCTACCCTCAGATTGGTCCAAGGTCACAGCTAGATTGCATCTGGCCAACCATCTGTTCAGACCCATCCCATGAGATGGCCTGTCACCAGCACACCTTGGCCCTGTCCTCTACTGTCCGTGGTCATGGTCGCCAGGGAATGTCAGACTAGACAGGATGCCTCTTCATCTAGGCTACAGTCACTAGGGGAATCTATGCAGTTGTTTTTTTCAATACCCGCATGACTGGCAGGTTGGCCATAACGCAATTTAAGACACTTTCCATCACGGCCTATTCCTCAATCTGCTATTGTCATGCTAATAAACACATATTATCATGTTATATCTAATCTACTTCTACAAAAACAAAAAGCAAGGATATTTCAAAGTTATGAAGAGGAGTTACCCCCTACATTTGCCCATGAAAATTACTCAGCTCTGCAGACTGATTAAAATATTGTATAAAATCTAATGAATAATATATGTAATTACAATTAAAATAGTGGCTTAATAACCTTTCACACTGATTCCATTTATCAATCTGTCACTGGGTGCCTCCAGCCAGCAGAACTTGCACTCATCCCATCAAACCACTCGTATCCAGAATTATTAAAGATCAAACAGTAAGAAGAACGTTCATAGCCAGAGCTACAACTCCAAATCAACATTCATCTCACTGCAATTAAAATTCACAGCAGTCTTACCTTAAACTTTCAACAAATTTGACTGTAGAGATTCAGCCAGCTGACACAGATAGATGACTGGCTGGTTATGATCGCCACCCCAAGTGAAGACATCCGCAATCTAAACAAAAACCAAAATAACAATTATTTAAAACGGGCAAATTCAAGATGGACTTACACTCAGACATTCACCATATGTAATGGTCTATTTCTCGGCTAGACCATCTGTTCCATTTGGTCAAAATAAATATTTAAAAAAAATATCAAAAAAAATATTTAAAAAAAAAACATTTTTTTTTTTTATATATATATATAAATAAATAAATAAATTTAATCAAATAAAATTTAAAAAATCTTTAAAAATAAAATAAAATAAAAATATTTAAAAATAAATCTGGCTTTTAGCGTAAATTAAGATCTTCACACCTCGAAGGTCCTGCATGTCACATCAATCAAATCCCTCTGCCGCTGTCATGCATCAATTAATATATTGTGAAGCAGGGTTCCCAAAGTTCCTTTAGAACACAGACAATTATATTAACAAGTGGACTTCTTCTTAAAAACAAGCTGGAGCAGGTCAATAATATTAGAACTGGACAGTCAAGAAACTGTATGAATGAAGGGCTATTATCATTTCTACACAGTTAGTTTAAGCCTTTTAAAAAGTAATATATATATCTATCTATCTATCTCCCCTTTTAAGGATCCACCCCTTTTTTCCCCAACTTTCGCCTAAAATGACATACCCAAATCTAACTGCCTGTAGCTCAGGACTTGAAGAAAGGATATGCATATAAAGGAAACACTTTGAAGTTTGTGGAAATGTGAAATTAATGTAGGAGAATAACACACTAGATCTGGTAAAAGTTCAAAGAAAAAAAACATGCGTTTTTAATTGTATTATTTTGTACCATCATCTTTGAGATGCAAGAGAAGGGCCATGATGTATTATTCCAGCCCAGACACAATTTAGGCTTGTGTAGACTGAGCCAAAGAACCATTGCATTTCTGTTAAAATGTTTGTATCAAGACTGTCCAAATGTGCCAAAGTTGGTTTATTAACTTTAAGTTCATAACTGTGCACTCTCCCCAAACAATAGCATGGTATTATTTCACTGTAATAGCTACTGAACAGTGCAGTTAGATTAACAAGAATTTAAGCTTTCTGACAATATCAGATATGTCTATGTCCTGGGAAATGTTCTTGTTACTTACAACCTCATGCTAATTGCATAGCCTACGTTAGCTTAACCGTCCCAGGATCGGTGGGTCCCCCACGGAATGGTTGAGCTAACACACACACAAGTTTGGGGTCACTTAGAAATGTCCTTATTTTCCATGAAAACATACATGAAATGAGTTGCAAAATTAATTGGAAATATAGACAAGGTGTTGACAAGGTTATAAATAATGATTTTTAGTTGAAATAATAATCGTGTCCTTCAAACTTTGCTTTCGTCAAAGAATCCTCCATTTGCAGCAATTACAGCCCTTTGGCATTCTAGTTGTCAATTTGTTGAGGTAATCTGAAGAGATTTCACCCCATGCTTCCCGAAGCACCTCCCACAAATTGGATTGACTTGATGGGCACTTCTTCCGTACCATACGGTCAAGCTGCTCCCACAACAGCTCAATAGGTATGAGATCCGGTGACTGTGCTGGCCACTCCAGTATAGACAGAATACCAGCTGACTGCTTCTTCCCTAAATAGTTATTACAGTTTGGGTCATTGTCCTATTGTAGGAGGAAATCGGCTCCAATTAAGCACCGTCCACAAGGTATGGCATGGCGTTGCAAAATGGGGTGATAGCCTTCCTCCTTCAAGATCCCTTTTACCCTATACAAATCTCCCACTTTACCACCACCAAAGCACCCCGAGACCATAAAATTTCCTCCACCATCATAGACAGATGGCGTCAAGCACACCTCCAGCATATTTTAATTTTTTCTCCGACTCACGAATATTATTTTGTGATCCGAACACCTCAAACTTAGATTAGTCTCTCCATAACATTTTTCTCCAATCTTCCTCTGTCCACTGTCCAGTGTTCTTTTGTCCATATTAATCTTTTCTTTTTATTGGCCAGTCTGACATGGCATTACTTTGCAACTCTGCCTAGAAGGCAAGCATCCCGGAGTTGCCTCTTTACTGTTGACGTAGAGACAGGTGTTTTGCGGATACCATTTAATGAAGGTGCCAGTTGAGGACTTGAGGCATCTCTCTCAAACTAGACACTAATTTACTTGTCCTCTTGCTCAGTTGTGCACCAGGGCCTCCCACTCCTCTTTCCATTTGGTTAGAGCCAGTTTGCACTGTTCTGTGAAGGGAGTAGTACACAGCGTTGTACGAGATCTTCAATTCCTTGGCAATTTCTCGCATGGAATAGCCTTCATTTGAGTGACTGATGAGTTTCTAGCCATTTTGAGCCTGTAATCGAACCCACAAATGCTGATAGTTCAGATACTCAACTAGTCTAAAGAAGGCCAGTTTTATTGCTTCTTTAAATCAGAACAACAGTTTTCAGCTGTGCTAACAATTTCAAAAGGGTTTTCTAATGATCAATTAGCCTTTTTAAATTATAAACTTGGATTAGTGAACACAACGTACCATTGGAACACAGGAGTGATGGTTGTTGATAATGGGCCTCTCTACATTATGTACAGTCGTGGCCAAAATTTTTGAGAATGACACAAATATACATTTTCACAAAGTCTGCTGCCTCAGTTTGTATGATGGCAATTTGCATATACTCCAGAATGTTATGAAGAGTGATCAGATTAATTGCAAAGTCCCTCTTTGCCATGCAAAGGAACTGAATCCCCAAAAAAACATTTCCACTGCATTTCAGCCCTGACAAAAGGACCAGCTGGCATCATGTCAGTGATTCTCTTGTTAACACAGGTGTGAGTGTTGACAATATGGAGATCACTCTGTCATGTTGATTGAGTTTGAATAACAGACTGGAAGCTTCAAAAGGAGGGTGGTGCTTGGAATCATTGTTCTAACTCTGTCGACCATGGTTACCTGCAAGGAAACACGTGCCGTCATCATTGCTTTGCACAAAAAGGGCTTCAAAGGCAAGGATATTCCTGCCAGTAAGATTGCACCTAAATCAAACATTTATCAGATAATCAAGAACTTCAAGGAGAGCGGTTAAATTGTTGTGAAGAAGGCTTCAGGGCGCCCAAGAAAGTCCAGCAAGCGCCAGCACCGTCTCCCAAAGTTGATTCAGCTGTGGGATCGGGGCACCACCAGTACAGAGCTTTGTCCTTCTGTAGCTCAGTTGGTAGAGCATGGCGCTTGTAACGCCAGGGTAGTGGGTTCGATCCCCGGGACCACCCATACATAGAATGTATGCACACATGACTGTAAGTCGCTTTGGATAAAAGCGTCTGCTAAATGGCATATATTAGGAATGGCAGCAGGCAGGTGTGAGTGCATCTGCACGCACAGTGAGGCGAAGACTTTTGGAGGATAGCCTGGTGTCAAGAAGGGCAGCAAAAGAAGCCACTTCTCTCCAGGAAAAACATAATGGACAGACTGATATTCTGTAAAAGGTACAGGGATTGGACTGCTGAAGACTCTGAGGAATCCCCTTTCAATCCCCAATTCTTGGGGGCATCCGTAAAAAAGCTTGTCTGGAGAAGACAAGGTGAGCGCTACCATCAGTCCTGTGTCATGCCAACAGTAAAGCATCCAGAGACCATTCATGTGTGGGGTTGCTTCTCAGACAAGGGAGTGGGCTCACTCACAATTTTGCCTAAGAAACCAGCCATGAATAAAGAACGGTACCAATATTTTGGGTCCATGACCAGGAAACACCCCAGACCTTAATCCCATTGAGAACTTGTGGTCAATCCTCAAGAAGTAGGGGGACAAACAAAAATCCACAAATTCTGACAAACTCCAAGCATTGATTATGCAAGAATGGGCTGCCATCAGTCAGTATGTGGCCCAGAAGGTAACTGACAGCATGCCAGGGCGGATTTCAGAGCTCTTGAAAAAGAAGGGTCAACACTGCAAATATCAATTCTTTGCATCAACTTCATGTAATTGTCAATAAAAGCCTTTGACACTTATGAAATGCTTGTAATTATATTTCAGTATTCCATAGTAACATCTGACACAAATATCGAAAAGACACTGAAGCAGCAAACTTTGTGGAAATTAATATTTGTGTCATTCTCAAAACGTTTGGCGACGACTGTAGATATTCCATAAAGAAATCTGCCGTTTCCAGTCATTTACAACATTAACAATGTCTACTCTGTATTTCTGATCAATTTTATGTTATTTTAATGGACTTTTTTTTAAATAGCTTTTATTTAAATGTAAATTTAAATAAACAAGGACATTTATAAGTGACTCCAAAACATATATACTACCGTTCAAATTCTTATATATATATATATAATTATTTTTTTTACTCAAACCATCCGTGGGCAGGATTCGTATGTTCGATACCCCTCTCAATAATATAGCCAGGTTTATAGTGGAAGGCAAACAATGATTTTTGAAGTAAAGGAAAGACCCAAGCAGCAACAAAAAGAGATGTAAATGTTCTGTGCTTAAAATGTCAGAAGAGAAATACCATTGACTAACAAAACAGAAGAGGACAAGTTTCTTTACGGGTTCTTCTCTATTCAGAGAAAGGGAAGTTAACAAAATTGCACTTAGTTTACATTGATAATGGGCAGATTATGAACAAAATCTGTTGACAAATCCTAGAGAGAGTTGGAGATGGCCAAATCACAGGGCATCTCAGAACACAATCTGTTCTGGCAATCTGCTTAAAGAGAATTAGGCTTCACTTTGCCAGTTCTCCTTTC
This sequence comes from Oncorhynchus gorbuscha, assembly GCF_021184085.1. Classification (NCBI taxonomy): domain Eukaryota; kingdom Metazoa; phylum Chordata; class Actinopteri; order Salmoniformes; family Salmonidae; genus Oncorhynchus; species Oncorhynchus gorbuscha. Next base: position 19,503,820 of record NC_060191.1, read on the forward strand.
AGCACAGAGCGGTTTGAGAAAGCTTTGGATTTCTCTCTTTGAATTCTCCACTCTGACAATATGGCAAAGAGATCTTTCAAACAGTGACAAATAACAACCTGTTGGTTTAGTAACTGATTTTGTTCCTCTGGATAGGCTGACACCTAGATTTAGGTCTGATTTTTTAAATGATGCCAGAGCATGTCCATGCTCTTGCAGTACACGGTTCATGTTGTGAATTATAGCACATTAGGAGGGTTATCCAAGTCCTTGGCCACAAAAACATACACTACAGAAATCCCAAATCAGGACAAGGCCTTGCTTAACTTTTTTTCTTTAAATAATGATTTCACCTTTATTTAACCAGGTAGACTAGTTGAGAACAAGTTCTCATTTGCAACTGCAACCTGGCCAAGATAAAGCAAAGCAGTTCGACACATATAACAACAGAGTTACACATGGAGTAAAACAAACATACAGTCAATAATACAGTAGAAAAATAAGTCTATATACGATGTGAGCAAATGAGGTGAGATAAGGGAGGTAAAGGGCCATCAAACATGAGGGCCATCAATCACAATTAACATTTTGTAAACACATTAACCTAGTCATTGTTCTGGAAAATTCCTTCTGCTAGTCGATTCAGCAGAGCCTCAAGAAAGTGCATTTTCCCTCCCATTGCAGTGGCTATTTATAGTTAGACTGAACTTGGTCGGTCAAAATCATCTGCAATTGAACATTTTTGGGGGCATGATTAGAGACAATTGGCCTAAATCCAACACTGGGACCTTATCTATCCTAGACAACTGGTCAAGGTCGTGTATGTGACTTAGTTCCCCCAAAACACAGCAGGTAGTTCAACCTGTAAAGACATGTTAAAAAAAGAAGCCACTGGACTAAAAAATTTTTTTTTTAATTAAAAAAAAAAAACAGACCAGCTGGCAGCCACATGCTAACACTGGTTCATCTATTGTCTCAAATTCTATCATAGCTCTGTTTATTTGTACTTTCTTCTATTTTATCTATGCCCCCAGTATCAGTGAAAAAGGCCAAGAGCACCAAGAAAAAAAAATCTAAACTGTAGTGTATCAATAACAGCCTATTTGTGAGTTGCGTGATATGCATGGGCTTCTGGCCAATATTCTATTGTTTTGCTCTTTTTTGGTCTGTAGCAAAATGTTGATCGATGAATGCTGGTACTTGCCATCTGTAAGAGCTGTAATGGATCAGTTCAGATTTCAAAGCACAGCCTGGGAAAGAACAAAACAAAAACATATTCAGCACTTGTGTGCAGTGAAACCCAAATTCCATTTCCATTTCAACAGCAAAACATGATTAACTCCAAGGCACTAAAAGGTCCCAGACTTCAAATTGCTCCCAAATGCCCAGTAGATTTATTTTAGAGGGTAGGACTATGTGTTTTATTTTCCTTTGGAAAAGAGGAGAAAGTTGCACAGTTTAATCAACACCACGGATCAATAAGCCACCTGTTAGTACGAGCATGATCCCATCTGATTGGTGCACTGCGATCAACTCATCAACACAATTTCAAAATGTATTTTCCAGGAGTAAGGGAAAAAGCAAGCATCTGTTCAGGGTTCAGTAAACTTTCTAGGCTCTTACAATATCGTATGTGGAGCTCAATCTTATTTTACTTTAAAAATAAGAAAACTCGCCTCAATCTAAAAGTATGATATGCAAGCCAGCATAAGAGTAGCATAAAGTAAACACCTAAAAAAGGAAAAACGGAAATGTGAATTGGAAGGGAAAAAAAGATCTGAGAGGGCTTTGAGATAATGGTGCCAGCATAGTCTTTTCTGAATGGGTAACATTAGTAGAGAGGAACGGGTCCACCACCAGAGCTAAGGCAACAAAACTGTTCAGCCTGGGCTTCCTCTCAACTCTGTGATAACATGTAAACACCGTTACAAAATCCACTGTTCGTAATCACAACTTGGTACGTAATCATGTACAACTCTGGCCGCTGAAACATTTTACAGGATGTTTGTTTTATTTGCAACTTCATTACACTCTTTTCAGAAGCTTCCATATATGGTTGGAAGGACAAACAAGCAGCTCACACACCTACATGTTAAACATCTGTTAGGGATAGGGGGCAGCATTTTCACTTTGGATGAATTGCGTGCCCATAGTGAACTGCATCCTACTCTAGATGCTAATATATGCATATTATCAGTTTACTATTGGATAGAAAACACTCTGAAGATTCTAAAACTGTTTGAATTATGTCTGTGAGTATAAGAGAAATCATAGGGCAGGCAAATGTCCAAACAGGAAGTGGAAATTCTGGGGCTGGTCGAAGATCAAGTCATCGCCTATTTACATCCAAACAAGATATGGATATGTTCGGACTTCCAACGCCTTCCACTAGATGTCAACAGTCAGTCGAACGTGGAATGAAGCCTCTAATGTGATGTATGGGAGGGGAGGGGAATGAGTCACTGGTCTGGCAGAATGCCAGTTCCTGGTTGCGCACATTACTGTTGATATCGCCTGCGTTCCATGACTCTGTAGACAAAAACGAATGCTCCGGTTGGAACGTTATTGGATATATATGAAGATAACATCCTGAAGATTGATTCTCTACTTAGTTTGACCAGTTTATTCGACCTGGAATATAACTTTTGAAGTTTTCGTCTGAGTTCGCCTGGACCAGCGCCAGCTTTTGGACATGTGAACTAACCGTGCTAGCAAAAGCAGCTATTTGGACACTAGTAATGGACATTATGGAACAAAACAACAATTTATTGTGGAACTAGGACTACTTGCACTGCATTCTGATGAAAGATCATCAAAGGTAAGGGAATATTTATGATGTAATTTCGTATTTCTGTTGACTCCAACATGGCGGAGAAATATTGTTATGTCTTAGCACCGTTTTAGATTATTGCATGGCATGCTTTTTTCGTAACGTTTTTAAAAAATCTGACACAGCGGTTGCATTAAGAACCAGTGTATCTCTAATTATATGTAAAACATGTATCTTTCGTCAAAGTTTATGATGAGTATTTCTGTTATCTGGATTTGGTGGTGACCTAACAAATATATGTTGTGTTTTCGCTGTAAAACATTTTAAAAATCTGACACGATGGGGGGGTGGGGGCGCTAGCGGAACCCCTAGCCATAAGAAGTTTTTAACGTGTGTTGACATGAGCATGTGCGATTCTGCATCGATTCTGAATATGAATCTTCAACAGTGAAAGAGATACCACATCTCCAAAGAAACCAGAAAACCTCAATTAACCAGCAAAATAACACAAATGACAACCACAGATCTCACCACACGGAGGAAGAGATGAAGGAAAGGAATAGAGGTTAGGAGAGGACAGATTTCTTCCAAACCCTGTGCTCCCGCCACTGACCTGGTAGTAGTTTGATTAATCACAGAGACTAAAGAGGGAAGACTTAGCTGCTCATTATCCAGGACCAGGGTGCAGGATCAGGACCAGGGTGCAAATTACTAAAGGCGAGAGTGCCAGAATTTCTATTTTGACAATGTTGATGATATCTCTGATTACTTGAGAAGAGGAGAGACATCTAAATTGTCAATTAAAATGTAGACTTTTGAAAGGGACTAACTTGGTGCACATAATTGAGCCCTTTTTCTAGAAATGCATGAAGGACCATCTATATGTGAGCCACATATAGACACTCATAGATCATCAAAATATCACCAGTTGAGTTCAAGCTAAACCCAAGAGCTCTGTTGTGCATGTCATCTCATTGCATTGTCAAAACAACTTTACTAGGAGAAAATGCAAGACAAGCAAGGGAGTTTTTCGGCTCTAAATAACATTTTAAAAGAACTGACCACAGAAATGAGCATATCTACAAAATACCAAAAACATGTTCATCGGGCACACATAAGAGTACCCTGTAACTGTCCTTCCTCCTCTCAGCTGTCTATTAGTGGGTCAGTGAGAGTGAAATCACAAGGAGCACACACACAGTCCAGCAAAAGGGCGAGGCATGTTGTGACTACTTGTCTCTCGCCATTCCTTCACCACATTCCCATACCTCTGTCTTAACAGAAGATAAGGGTAAATGACTTGACCTCTCTCCTAACACGGCAAGCTTCCCCAGATAACCACAAAGAAAATCAATCAGTATTCAGATCAAGCCACAACTCCACCTTAACTCCTGACCCCACCCGGCTCTTCTCAGACCATGACGGAGGTTTGTCTGCACTGCCTGTGTCAGGCTTTAACAAAGTCCTCGTGTCAAGGGGAGGAGCAGCGGTCTAACCCTGTCAAGGCCAACACAATCAATCCAGCGGAGGAGATCAAGGTGGTCTGACCCACACCTGACCCTGACGCTGAAACCATGGCAACAAGATCAGCCAATGATTTTCCCGTCAAACCCCCACCACCACAGAGAGTGTCTGAGAAACAGTTTGGAGTTTTTTATTTTATCGTTGCTCTAGTTTCACCCCATCTACAATAACGTGACATAGTCTAATCTGCAAGGCTGAACAACCCTGCTGCAGGTATAACTGGGGACCAAGGGGAGGGTATTAGCATAGCATAATTACACTGGGGAAAGATCCATGGAACAATAGTGTGGACACCAGGGAGCAACACATAGCCCACAATTTGCCATTGTGCTCCTTCTCCCTTTCTTACCCCATTGATATTGGAGAATAATGCCAGAATTCAGACTGTTAGTTTAACCGATGGTGCATTTAGTATAATAATACCAGGCGGTGCACACGGTTAATGTGATTAGCAACCCTGTGCTGACACCTCACCATCCTCCCCCCGTGGGGTATTATCATGCTAATCTAAAAGAGAAAAAAATTGATTTGACTGAATGGAAAATATAGGAGGAGGCAGGGACCTCGGAAGCCAAGTGAACACAATGCCTGCGTATTCAGCCTAGTCTGCCAAGGCGAGTGGGTAGACAAATGGACATAGACATAATGCTCACTGGTTAATTAAAATAACATAATTAAAAAGGTCTTGTGTGTGAATGGTCGCCTCAATTGCAATCACTGACCTGATTGTCCCATACATGTTCCTCAGAGCTCAGTCTGTCTCTCTCCATTACGACTCCATTAGCACCTCAGAAGTGTTCCGACTGAGAAAAGGGAAAGACCAAATGGGACAAACTATAGAGATGTGTAGTTCATTGTGGTGGTGGGGGAGGGAGGGCTTGCTGGTTAGATGAGACCTATCCCATCTGGACAAAAGGAATACCTATGGAAGAATGTTGTTCATTGACTACAGCTCAGAATTCAACACCATAGTACCCTCCAAGCTCATCATCAAGCTGGAGGCCCTGGGTCTCAACCATGCCCCCAGGTGGTGAAGGTACGAAACAACACCTCCACTTCACTGACCCTCAACACTGGGGCCCGACTAGGTTGTGCGTTCAGCCCCCTCCTGTACTCCCTGTTCACCCACGACTGCGTGGCCATGCACGCCTCCAACTCAATCATCAAGTTAGCAGACGACACAACAGTAGTGGGCTTGATTACAAACAATGACGAGACAGCCTACAGGGAGGAGGTGAGGGCACACGGCGTCAGGAAAACAATTTCTCACTCAACATCAACAAAAGAAATGAGATGATAGTGGACTTCAGGAAACATCAGAGGGAGCACCCCCCTATCCACATCGAAAGGACTGTAATGGAGAAGGTGGAAAGTTTGAAGTTCTTTGCCGTACACATCACAGACAAACTGAAATGTTGAAGGCAGCGCAACAGCGCCTCTTCAACCTCAGGAGACTGAAGAAATTTGGCTTGTCACCCAAAAACCCTGACTAACTTTTACAGATAAACAATCGAGAGCATCCTGTCGGGCTGTATCACAGCGTGGTCCGGCAAATGCACCACCCTCAACAGCAAGGCTCTCTAGCGGGTGGTGCGGTCTGCACAACGCATCACCAGGGGCAAACTACCTGCCCCCCCATGACAACTACAGCACCCAATGTCACAGGAAGGCCAAAAAGATCATCAAGGACATCAACCACCCATGCCACTGCCTGTTCACACCGCTACCACACCGCTCCAGAAGGTGAGGTCAGTACAGGTGCACCAAAGCTGGGACCGAGAGACTAAAAAACAGCTTATATCTCAAGGCCATCAGACTGCTAAACAGCAATCACTAACTCAGTGGCTGCTGCCTACCTTGAGACCCAATCACTGGCCACTTTAATAAATGGATCACTAGTCATTTTATACAATGCCACTCTAAATAATGTTTACATATCTTACATTACTCATATCACATGTATACTGTATTTTATACCGTCTATTGCACCTTGCCTATGCCGCTCGGCCATCGCTCATCCATATACTTATATGTAAATATTCTCATTAATCCCTTTAGATTTGTGTGTATTTAGGTAGTTGCTGGGGAATTGTTAGATATTACTGCACTGTCGGAGCCTAAAAGCACAAGCATTTCGCTACACTCGCATTAACACCTGCTAACCATGTGACAAACCTTTGGAACCTTTTTTGTAACCATCTAAAATAGTCACGGACACAGACTGTGATTATAGTAGTAGGTAATGGAACCATGTTTAGAGTGTGACAGTGGGAGGTAGGGGTCATGTCCGCTGTGGTGGCTATTTGGGTCCTTTCAAGGTGACTAAAGATATACCCGGTTTACTGTACCTCTCTCTCATCTCTCTGAGACGAGGCATTAAAGCAGTATCAGGCTCTGCAGTTGGAGACTTGTTTACCTTGAGTTGTCTTTCATACCGTCCGTCACCAGTGATTGCCCCCCCCCCCCGGGAGAGACTGGTCGAGGCAGAGAGATAATGTGGGAAAGCAATAAAGGAGGATCAAATGAAGACGCCTTGGAGGCACTGGGCAGGAGAAAGAGAACCTGTAGGACTGCGTTTGTGTGTGTCAACACAAATATGTTTACTGTATCTGTGTAAAAGACTAAACACATGGTAAACATCGTAACAGCTGTTATAACACGCAAATACCCACCACACACACACACACACACACAGCTGCATGTATGAGTAACCACATGGTTAACCTCTAGGGTAGGGGGCAGCATTCGGAATTTTGGATGAAAAGCATGCCCAAATTAAACGGCCTGCTACTCGGACCCAGAAGATATGATATGAATATAACTGGTAGATTTGGATAGAAAACACTCTAAAGGTTCCAAAACTGTTAAAATAGTGTCTTGAGTATAGCAGAACTGATTTGGCAGGCAAAAACCTGAGAAAAATCCATTCAGATTTGTTTTCTTTTTTCGTTTGACATGTTTCTATGAACTTTACGGATACAATTTAGATTTCTTTGTCTGCCTGTTTTGACTGCGTTTGAGCCTGTGGATTACTGAAGAAAACGCAAACAAAACGGAGGTTTTTGGATATAAAGAGACTTAATCGAACAAAAGGAACATTTATTGAGTAAATGAATATCTTCTGAGTGCCACCATATGAAGATCACCAAAGGTTAGGGATTAATTATATCTCTATTTCTGAGTTTTGTAACGCTTCTGCTAGGCTAGTTTCTGTTTGTAATAATTTGTCAAGTGGGCTATGTTCTGGGATAGGTATTCTTTTGCCGAAAAGCATTTTATAAATCTGACACCGTGGTTGGATTAACATGAAGTTAGGTTTAAAGATTATGTAAAATAAGTTTTGTTTTCTGAATTTTTATAATGAGCATTTCTGTATTTGAATTTGTAGCTCTGCAATCTCACTGGAAGTTGGCCAGATGGGACGCTAGCGTCCCACATACCCAAGAGAGGTTAACTGGCACGCCCATGAAATCGGACGATTGCAGTGAAAAGGAGGGCGGGGGGGGGATTGTACACACCCTGGCCGGGTGCCATGGGTAGAATTATTTGACACTAACTCCCTGGACCTCTACCCCCACAGAACGGTTTAAAAATAACCCTGATTCAGGCGAAAAGGGCTGGAGTTCTGAGAAACCCAGGAAAATGAGAGCGATAGAAGTCTGTTACTGAACTAATCTTGCACCTCGTCCAAACCAAACGACTGATAGCATTATCACCACCAAGAGATGTAGACCTATACTACAAAAACCAACACATACACATGCATAAACACACACACATACACATTGACGTTAAACAAAGCGAGGACTAGCAGACACTTGAATGCAATCCATTGTCATCCCTTACCTAAGTGCTTAGATGTAAAGTAAAGTCTTGATAGACCCCGGCCAAGTTTTCAGTAACAAGGTCGAACAAGACAGTGATTTATGGATAGTTGGGGAATTCAATGCAGGGTTTTGAACAAGCTAATAAAAACCCAATTGGCAGTATGCATGTCATATAACACCAATGTGTGAGACTAGCATATTTATTTTTCAATAGTCGCATGATACCATTCAACAAAGAAAAAAAACTAAGCGATTTAATGAAAACACTTTTGTGTAAATGAATACCATTCACCTTTAAAGTGCTTGCAGAGCCTGAATCGGGTATGATGAGGCATCACTGCATGAAGCAGCGGCTTTAAGCGGGAAAAACAAGCTTAGGTTTTTAATTTCCTGCTTCATTTCACGTTTCGGGCCCATAAAAATCCTAATTTCCAAAAACTGCAATAAACTACTTTGAGACATGATCATGACTCAGAATAGGTTCTGCAGTAGCTGTACTCCGCATAGATTTTTTCCCATGCAGTTATTGCTTTACAGTATAAGCTATATCTGTGACAACAGACACAATAACTGTGCCCCAGATTCTAAGAACACAAACAAAGACTAATAGGGGGAATTCCGACCAAAGTTAAGCACGCGTAAATGGAACTTTTTATTTATTTTTATGCACTTTTCTCTATATCCGTATTCTGATGTTACACCTAAGAATAGCATGCTATTCAGCTACTATTCGTTTGGGGTAGAGATCAAAGAAATTAAGGTGTGGCAGAGGTGTTCACAGACACACTGTATTCTAGAGGTCGACCGATTAAATCGGAGTGGCCGATTAATTAGGGCCAATTTCAAGTTTTCATTACGATCGGAAATCTGTATTTTTGGGCGCCGATTTTGTCGATTTTTAAAAATATTTTACACCTTTATTTAATCTTTATTTAACTAGGCAAGTCAGTTAAAAACACATTCTTATTTTCAATGATGGCCTAGGAACGAGGCAGAACGACAGATTTGTACCTTGTCAGCTCAGGGGATCCAATCTTGCAACCTTACAGTTAACTAGTCCAACGCTCTAACCACCTGCCTCACGGGGAGCCCGCCTGTTACGCGAATGCAGTAAGCAAAGGTAAGTTGCTAGTTAGCATTAAACTTATCTTATAAAAAACAATCAACGACTGTCGTTGCATCAATTTGTACTTAGGCATAAACATCAATGCCTATCTTAAAATCAATACACAAGTTTATATTTTTAAACCTGCATATTTAGCTCAAATAAATCCAGGTTAGCAGGTGATATTAACCAAGTGAAATTGTGTCAGGGTATATGCAACAGTTTGGGCCACCTCGCACTTTGTGAACTAACTTGCCAGAATTTTACGTAACTATGACATAACATTGAAGGTTGTGCAATGTAACAGGAATATTTAGACTCATGGATGCCACCCGTTAGATAAAATACGGAACGGAATAAACGTTTTGTTTGAGGTGATAGTTTCCGGATTTGACCTAAGGCTCGTATTTGTGTGTGTTTATTATAGTTAAGTCTATGATTTGATATTTGATAGAGCAGTCTGAGGGATGGTAGGCAGCAGCAGGCTCTTAATAGTCAAAGGTATATGGTTTAGAGAGAAATAGTTGACGCGTATAATTCCTGTAATAACTTGCGGCTAAACTTGAAAGGGGTTCCTTCGTTATTTTACCGTTCATGTCTTCCATAGAGAATGTCTTGATCTACCCTATGGAATAAATGAATGAAGGAACCGCTTTTCAGATTTTGCTGTCATGGGAATTATGACTCGCACTTTGGTAGTCAATTTTTACCATGTCCATTATTAAAATAGGATTTCCTGCATATAGAAATTACAGTTTTTGTTTTCAACATTCATCACAGGTAACTTAAACTATTTGTCTCCTAAGCAGACTCTTCAGTATCATTGTCACTTCAGAGCTGTATGTGTGTTTTACAGATGGCAGAGAAAATCAGAGCACCAGTGTGGGACTATTACATGGAATTGGCACCAGGGAAAGCAAGGTGTCTTATTTGTGATAAAGCTGTAAGCATGGGGTCAGCAACGACTAAATAAATAAAAATACCACCAACCTGTGGAATCACCTTAAGAACACCCATCCAAAAGACCATATGTATTATATTAAGTTAAAATAAAAGTGTTCATTGTTCATTCAGTATTGTTGCAATTGTCATTATTACAAAAATTTGTAATAATATATCCAGTGGGGCAAAAAAGTATTTAGTCAGCCACCAATTGTGCAAGTTGTCCCACTTAAAAAGATGAGAGGCCTGTAATTTTCATCATTGGTACACTTCAACTATGACAGACACAATGAGAAGATCCAGAAAAATCCAGAAAATCACATTTTTAATCATTTATTTGCAAATTATGGAGGAAAATAAGTATTTGGTCACCTACAAACAAGCAAGATTTCTGGCTCTCACAAAGGCTCCTCTGTCCTCCACTCGTTACCTGAATTATGGCACCCGTTTGAACTTGTTATCAGTATAAAAGACACCTGTCCACAACCTCAAACAGTCACACTCCAAACTCCACTATGGCCAAGACCAAAGAGCTGTCAAAGGACACCAGAAACAAAATTGTAGACCTGCACCAGGAAGGGAAGACTGAATCTGCAATAGGTAAGCAGCTTGGTTTGAAGAAATCAACGGTGGGAGCAATTATTAGGAAATGGAAGACATAAAAGACCACTGATAATCTCCCTCGATCTGGGGCTCCACGCAAGATCTCACCCCGTGGGGTCAAAATGATCAAAAGCTCAACTCGTCATGTTTGGAGGACAAAGAATGCCGAGTTGCATCCAAAGAACACCATACCTACTGTGAAGCATGGGGGTGGAAACATCATGCTTTGGGGCTGTTTTTCTGCAAAGGGACCAGGACGACTGATTCGTGTAAAGGAAAGAATGAATGGGGCCATGTATCGTGAGATTTTGAGTGAAAACCTCCTTCCATCAGCAAGGGCATTGAAGATGAAACGTGGCTGGGTCTTTCAGCATGACAATGATCACAAACACACCGCCCGGGCAACGAAGGAGTGGCTTCGTAAGAAGCAATTCAAGGTCCTGGAGTGGCCTAGCCAGTCTCCAGATCTCAACCCCATAGAAAATCTTTGGAGGGAGTTGAAAGTCTGTGATGCCAAGCAACAGCCCCAAAATGTCACTGCTCTAGAGGAGATCTGCATGGAGGAATGGGACAAAATTACCAGCAACAGTGTGTGAAAACCTTGTGAAGACTTACAGAAAACGTTTGACCTCTGTTATATACCCTTTGTTGGCAATGACAAAGTATAGAGAAACTTTTGTTATTGACCAAATACTTATTTTCCACCATAATTTTCAAATTCATTTAAAATCCTACAATGTGATTTTCCTGATTTTTTTTCTTCTAATTTTGTCTGTCATAGTTGAAGTGTACCTATGATGAAAATTACAGGCCTCTCATCTTTTTAAGTGGGAGAACATGCACAATTGTTGGCTGGCTAAATACTTTTTTGCCCCACTGTATACTATACACTTTTTTTTTTTTTAATCGGCAGATTATTGGAGGACTAAAAAGCCTTGAAAAATCATAAATTGCTCGACTTCTACTGTATTCTGATGTTGACTTAATTTCATCATAATTACAACACCTTTACGCAAAATGAAATGATGAATAAGGTCAAGCCACCTGTCGGTTCCAAGTGCAACAACATCTTTCTTAAACAAATTTACAGAGCTATTTGAGTAATCCGTTTGGATAAGGGAATTGTACATATGACAATTGTTTTAGATCTATTTTACCCTATGATCCCTGGAGACAAATGTGAAACCAGTCATATTTCAGCAAACTAAAAAGCATGTCAACATGACAGGTATTTCGTACTCTTTTCCACAGTGACGTATAAATAGCTTTGCCGTTATTTAGAATTCTAATTGTAGGCCTTAAAGCTTCATCATTTGTGGGTCTGAAATTTGGAGACCCAAGCTGAGGCTCTAGCCTATGAAACCCTGTGCGCACTGACAGTAGCTGCGAAGCTACCGAGTTGATGTATGCACTCCAGAATTATTTAATTATATTGCCGGACATTTTTGTATTTAAAAAATATTTTATTTCTATCATATTAAATACTAGCCGATATCAGTAGCCACCATCAGTAATACCCACAGAAATAAGCCTACAGTGCCTTCAGATAGTATTCACACAACCCTTGACTTTTTCTCAATTTTGATGCGTTTCAGGCAGAATTTTAAATGGACTAAATTGAGATTGTGTCCCACAATACGCCATAACGTCAAAGTGGAATTATGTATTAAAAATGTAAAACGGAAATGTCTTGAGTCAATAAGTATTCAAACTCTTTAATATGGAAAGCCTAAATAAGTTGAGGAGTAAAAATATGCTTAACAAGTCACATAAGTTGCATGGACAATGATGTGTAAAATGATTTTTGAATGACTACCTCATCCCTGTACCCCACACATAGAGATGATTGTAAGGTCCCTCGGTTGAGCAGTGAATTTCAAAAACAGATTCAACCACAAAGACCAGGGAGATGCTCCAATTCTTCACAAAGAAAGGGACCTATTGGTAGATGGGGAAACACAAAAAAGCAGACACTGAATATCCCCTTTGAGCATGGTGAAGTTATAAATTACACTTTGGATAGTGTATCAATGCACCCAATCACTACAAAGATACAGGCGTCCTTCCTAACTCAGTTGCCGGAGAGGAAGGAAACAACTCAGGGATTTCACCATGAGGCCAACGTTGACTTTAACAAAGTAAAGAGTTTAATGGCTGTGATAGGAGAAACATAAGGATGGATCAAAAACATAATTACTCCACAATACTAACCTAAATGAAATACAAACAGAATAGAATACAAACATTCCAAAACATGTACGCTATTTGCAATAATGCACTAAAGTAGAACTGCAAAAACTGTCCTGAATACAATGCATTATATTTGGGGCAAATACAACACGTCAGTGAGCACCACTCTTCGTATATTTAAGCATGACGGAGGCTGCATCATGTTATGGGTATGCTTGTCATTGACAAGGACTAAGTAGTTTTGTTAAGGATAACACTAAACGGAATAGTGCAAAGCAGGCAAACCCCTAGAGGAAAACTTGGTTCAGTCTGCTTTCCAACAGACACGGAGACACATCACGTAATAACCTAAAACACAAGGCCAAAAATACACTGGAGTTGCTTACCAAGAAGACATAGGAACATTCAATGTGGCCTAGTTACAGTTTTGACTTAAAAATTTATAGAAAAGAATCTATGGCAGGACTTGAAAATGGCTGTCTAGCAATGATCAACAAACAATCCAAGTTAAAGTATTTTTGTTAAGATAGATTATCTTATACTTCCTAAAATCACATTCCTATCTCATATAAACTGTCCATAAGTAAGTAGCCACGCCCCGAGTGAGGTTGGTGAGCATGTCAGGTGGACGGCGCCGTCCCCTTTCACCAGAGTGCATAAAAAGCCTTGTTAACGGAATGAACATTCGACCAGGAAACGTGAGATGTTAGCTACATGTTTGAAACTTTGAGCCTCAACGCGAAGGGGAAGAAAAACTCATCTTCCCTTAGACCAGCTAGACGAAAAGCTGCAGCCCTTTTCCATAGTGGTCTGAATCCTGAACCCTGAAAAATCAACGGAGGAAGAAGTGACAAACTACCCTCTCAGAAAATCACTGGTACAGCTGATTAGCTGTCCTGAGTCAAAGATCTCAAACTCTTCAAACCATCCCATCCTACTACAAGTCTCAAATCACCGTAGTGGGCTACTCTTATCACCCCACTGGAACCATCGGCACAGCTGGAAAATCTTCAAATAAGCAGCTTCAGGAGCCAATGGCAGAGAACTCTTTAGTTCGGTTTAGGACTACACATTGGACAAAGGCACCCACACGTAAATACATCAATGATTTCTTATTCCAAACGGGCGGCGGTTTGTGTGCAAACTATATGATTGTGAGAATGGTTCTAGAATATGTCATTCTCTCTCTCCGTGTGTCTGAAAAACGCCATGTTGCATCAGTCCACTAGGGACTTTCTTCTCATGTATCAAGTGGGTATGTTCTCCTGTTATTATTTAGTTAGCTAGTAAATCAATAATTAAACAATTTTCTGTAGTACTGAATAATGAGCAAGGCTGGGGATATTGCAAATCCAAGAAGGTTACAACTGGTCAGAATAATGATAAGAGGTAATGATTAATAAAAACTTTATCGATTAAATAGATATATACACATTTTTAATTTAACCTTTATTTCACTAGGCAATTCAGTTAAGAACTCATTCTAATTTACAATGACTGCCTACCCCAGACGACGCTGGGACAATTGTGCACCACCCTATGGGACTCCCAATCACAGCCAGATGTGATAAAGCCTGGATTTGTACCAGGGACTGTAATGATGCATCTTACACTGAGATGCAGTGCCTTAGACCGCTGTTGCACTCGGGCGCCTTAGAGTTTAATTTGGGAGACGGTAACTCTTAAAACAACCTATTCCGTGGTGCCCCAATTCCCAATGAGTTAATTGTTGCATGATTAATAAAAAAACATTCCTGAACAATCCTAGCCTTGTGGCACGAGGCATTATCCTGCAGAAAAAAATGAAGGGATGCACCTGATTGGCAATGATGTTTAGATATACTGTGGCATTCAAATGTTGCTCCACTTTTATCAAGGGGCCCAATACGTGCCATGAACCCCCCCCCCCCCCACTCCCATTACACCATCACCACCCTGCAATGTTGACACACGGCATGATGGATGCATGTACTCATGTGGTTTTCTCCATGCCCTAGTCCTGCTATCCGCGTGAAACGGGATTCATCAGACCAGGCAATGTGTTTCTGACTCTCCAGTATTCAGGGTTTTCTCCATTTAGCCCACTGCAACCACAGTTTCTTGTTTTTGCTGAAAGAAGTGGAACTCTGTAAGGTCATTGACCTCCATACCCCATTCATTGTCAAGGTACAATGAGTTATGAATTATTTTATTGTTTTTTGGGCACCAATGTTGTACTGGACTGTTAGTAAACAAAATGTACAATTGTGTCAGCCTCCTTTGTTGAAGTGGATTTAACAGATGACAACAATAAAGGATCATAGCTTACACCTGGATTCACTGGTCAGTCTGTCACAGAAAGAGCATGTGCACTGATTGTACAATGTTCTGTACACTCAGTGTATATTCTAGTGTATAATTAAAAAGTTAAAGTATTTAAAGGGATGGTTTTAGATGCATGTACTGAAAACACTATTGAATCTAAACTCCGCAAGAAAATCTGTTGGCAAGCAAGTGGGAGGCTTTCAGAGATTCAATGTAATTGATTTAACGCCCACAAGGGAATCACACCTGAAAAGCCTGTTATGCACCTGCATAAGGTAAGTCTGAATACCAACTACTGAGAAGTGCCTAGGAAAGGTGTGCATAAAAAGGTGTACATTTCCTAAGTCTGCATCGGGCCCTAAATGCATAAGGATTACATGTATTTTGTGGCATGAATGATGGACTTTTGTTGATGTTATTCTCCTACTTACTCTGCCTATTTCTCAATCTCTCTCGCTCTCCCTCTTTTACTAATGTCCTCCTCACACATTCTCTCTCTGAGGAACAGATCTTTCCTGCATGCTAAGAAATTGTGGGTCGATTTCCAAGAAAAACACGCTCCAGTATGCACCCACATGTAAAATTCCTGGAACAAAGTTAGTAGAGTCAGTTTTGTATTTTATTTCTAGCCTAAAAATAAAAACCTATTCTGAAATCATGCAGGAACTAGGTGGTTTTCAGCTATAGTGAAATCCATTGCATGATCACCAAAATAGACTATACAAAAACTGCATGAATGCACCACCAGAAACAAAATCAACTTAACCCATTATAAGGATTTCAGATATAGCTGAGCCCAAACACCAGCGAATCCAAAGTAAACATTTAGTGAAGTGAAGTGGACGGACTGCTTCGGTTTCAACATGAGCAGCTAATCAATGAGGCAGGATGGAGGGAGGCTGCCCTCATTATGAAGTGATTAAGAGATAATTTGGAACAAAAACCACTGCACCTTTAGCCCCACTAGGACTGCGCCAATCAATAAAGTGTATGTGTGGCCAGCACCAATTTACAGGAGGGCTTGTTTCGTTAACTTGCATTCTATCATAATATGAGCAGCAGAGTAGCAAGATTGTGGCAAAATATGTTGCTTCCTGCATCAAGTAGCCAGTGGGAAAGTGTTTTGATACAAGTTTACTGATACCTGTTGGTACTGTATTAGAGGTCGACCGATTATGATTTTTCAATGCCGATACCGATTATTGGAGGACCAAAAAAAGCCGATACTGATTAATCGGACAATTTTTTAAAGATTTATTTGTAATAATGGCAATTACAACAATACTGAATGAACACTTATTTTAATTTAATATAATACATCAATAAAATCCATTTAGCCTCAAGTAAATAATGAAACATGTTCAATTCGGTTTAAATAATGCAAAAACAAAGTATTGGAGAAGTAAAAGTGCAATATGTGCTATGTAAGAAAGCTAACGTTTCAGTTCCTTGCTCAGAACATATGAAAGCTGGTGGTTCCTTTTAACATGAGTCTTCAATATTCCCAGGTAAGAAGTTTTAGGTTGTAATCAAATCACTTTGATTTGAGAAGTTTTAGGTTGTAGTTATTATAGGACTATTTCACTCTATACCATTTGTATTTCATTAACCTTTGACTATTGGATGTTCTTATAGGCACTTTAGTATTGCAAGTGTAACAATATAGCTTCCGTCCCTCTCCTCGCTCCTCCCTGGGCTCGAACCAGCAACAACGACAACAGCCACCATCGAAGCAGCGTTACCCATGCAGAGCAAGGGGAACAACTACTAGAAGGCTCAGAGCAAGTGACGTTTGAAACACTATTAGCGCGTGCTAACTAGCTAGCCATTTCACTTCGGTTACACCAGCCTCAACTCGGGAGTTGATAGGCATGAAGTCAAACAGCGCAATGCTTGACGCACAACGAAGAGCTGCTGGCAAAACGCGAAAGTGCTGTTTGAATGAATGTTTATACGCCTGCTTCTGCCACCACCGCTCAGTCAGATACTTGTATGCTCAGACAGATTATATGCAACGCAGGACACGCTAGATAATAACTAGTAATATCATCAACCATGTGCAGTTAACGATTGATTATGATTGATTGATTTTTTATAAGATAGGTTTAATGCTAGCTAGCAACTTACCTTGGCTTACTGCATTCGCGTAACAGGCAGTCTTCTTGTGGAGTGCAACGTGAGAGAGGCAGGTCGTTATTGCGTTGGACTAGTTAACTGTAAGGTTGCAAGATTGGATCACCCGAGCTGACAAGGTGAAAATCTGTCGTTCTGCCCCTGAACGAGGCAGTTAACCTAGGAACGGTGGGTTGTCATTGAAAATAAGAATGTGTTCTTAACTGACTTGCCTAGTTAAATAAAAAAGGTATAAAAATTAAAAATAAATTACAAAATATTTTATTTTTAAAATTGGCGCACAATTTTTTTTTATTTCCGATTGTTATGAAAACATGAAATCGGCCCTAATTAAATCGTCCACTCCGATTAATAGGTCGACCTCTATACTGTATGCATATAATAGTATCTCAATGCCTGAATATTGCCCTTGAGTTTGTTAATGGTGCATTGGGGGCTCTGGGGGATTGTGGGTGTCGCAGTTAAATGTGAGTTTAAAAAAGGCAATGGTTTTAGTCATCGCTCAGCAATCCTCAGGGAGGATGAGACTCAATGTGCAAATGAAGAAGTAGCTACCTCCTCAGATGAAATATGCATGAAAGGGAAAGACTTTTAATCTCAA
This sequence comes from Oncorhynchus gorbuscha, assembly GCF_021184085.1. Classification (NCBI taxonomy): domain Eukaryota; kingdom Metazoa; phylum Chordata; class Actinopteri; order Salmoniformes; family Salmonidae; genus Oncorhynchus; species Oncorhynchus gorbuscha. Next base: position 19,521,798 of record NC_060191.1, read on the forward strand.
CAGGATGTATTTCTTGCCCAAAACTCTTCTCCCTTACCAGCCCTGAGGGTACGGAGCACAATCTTCCCGTCACACTAATCAAACAGCCGTGTGTGTGTGTGTGTGTGTGTGTGTGTGTGTGTGTGTGTGGCCAATCTCTTTTGAGGAAGACAAAGAGGTAGTGGAATCTAAAAGGATTACTCAACTGCAGATTATAATTCTGTGATTTGGGAAGATGTTTCAAACAAACATAGACAAGCCACTCTGACAGCATGATTTACATACTAATATAACACAAATAAAGTAGGATGACAACATTTTGACATGTAAATACGTTTTTAGGGGATGGAAAACTTTAACTGACCTGAATACATAAATGAGATACTGCTGACACAGGTTACATCCCCCCTGTAATTGCTGGAACCCTTCCACTTCAGTTCATGGAGCTTAACCAGACAGTTACCCAGCATTCTCGGCCCGTGGCTCCTGCAGGTTAGCTGAGCAGCCTAAGACCATGTTTGACAAGGGGTTAACACTGCTGAAAAACGCTTTATAAAACCACAGGAAGACAGCCAGTCTGGAAAGGAGGACCGAGGCCTGTCACTTGTCCAGAGTGTTCTTTTTCATTCTATCCTTTGGTTGAACTCAACTCTTTTTCCTCCCAAATTCACGCACTCACCAGCTCTGGTATGATTACCCGTACAGTGCTAACCGCTGCGGTGTGAGAGGAGGGCAGCCATCACTCGCCTGTTTTTATAGAATCAGAGCTAATTACTGCCCTGTCAAGGACTATATTTAAATGACTGCTACTGATGGGGCTAATAGGATAAAACAGTGTCAATATTGAACACAGTCAATTAAATCAGACATTTATTTTGGGCACGCAGGTCCTGGTATGAGTGCTGAAATTAACATAGGTGATATCATGAAAAGAGGTGATATTCAAACCAATACTAGAAAATGCAATAAATCATGCCAAATCTATGATGACCAAATACAGTGAAGCTTAGCATTGCAATGAGGACTCAGTAAAACAAGTTTCTGCATTGTGAAGAGCAAACGGCTGAAACACAGTAAAGTACATTCCCCCTACTGGTCCCGGACAATGACTGAAGACCCCCTTCAGCTGCCATGGCAAAGCCACGAGGCTTTCCTGAACCCACCATTTGTAATGCTTGATGCTACATGTTAATGTGATTTTCTCCCATGGTCCGTTGGAAGGGCCAGACCTGAAGGTCAAAGCCTGGTGGTCTCAGCAGATAGCTGGGACAGGCCTGTCCCGTGTCAGCCTTGGGTTATGGATGATGGGGAGGCTCTGGGGCTGACAGGTAATAATTCACTCCCCAGGGTTCCGGAACCATTCGCTGAACAGAAGCAGGCAGGCAGGGAGGGTGGAAGAATGCACGGCCTTGCAAAACCCTCCTTTCCTTATCCCCCCCCCTTGCACTCGCCCCTAAGCCAGATATGGGGTCCCCATCAGCTGCCCAGTTGCCATGGGTAACAAACTACCATCAATATGAAATATGAGACGCCACAGCCCAGTGCTTCACTCCGGTGCAGGGCCAAACAAAGTCCCATATGCTGGGGGTGGGAGGCGAAGATTAACTGTTGCTTCTTCAAGCCAAACATAGTCACACTGCCCATTATTTAAACCCTAGCAGCCACACTGTCCATTATTTAAACCCTAGCAGCCTTCCAGTGCCATAGGTAGTACTTCAAAGTCACCTCAGACATATTGGTTACTGTCAATCCTCTACACTTACAAAAAATATACTATAAAAGTCATATTGATCTCAAAATGGAAGTTATCAACACAGAAGGGACAGATCACAGTATTCAACCACTGCAATTGATGTGCCAGGGCATCTGGGGTCTCTCAGGTTCCTAACCGAAACCATTCAATATAATATTATGGATAGTATAATGGTACCGCAGTCTTCCGCAGAAGACAGTTGACTCAAAAGACAGTTGCTTCTCTAAACAGTACAGTAACTTGAGTCTGGGCCAGTTCTGAAGTGTGTTGGAACAGTTGGAGAGGCAGCAGAGTTGGATGAGGGAATATCTGCATCATAGGGGTGACCGTGGGCTGGGAGGTATAAGCTGTACTGTACGTCCCACAGGACCATAGTCCTGGGCCGGAGCCTATTTCTGCCCTCATTACCCCACAGACCATTACAGAGACACAGCCATCCACACGTCACAGCCCAGCACAGCCCTGAAGCAGACCTCCCGTCATTTAATACAAAACTACAGCTCCATCGGAAATTGGAAATAAAATTACACCCTAGTCTAAATGCACCATTAGCCATGCTAACCGAGCGCCGGCTCTTTCAGGGCTGAAATGAGAGCCGGACAACATGCAATTTGGGAGCCGACAGAGGGAATGGGCTGCCGACACTCGCCTCTCTCAGCTCCAGTCATTTACAGCCATCACCCACCAGCCTGCAAGACCTGAGTTACTTATTGAATGGGGTTGTGTAATAAGAAAGCGGAGATGTGTGTTTCTGGGAGGTAGAAAATGAGAAAGCGGGAGAGAGCAAAGTAAAAAGAGTTCAGAGAGGGCATACTGGTTGGGTAGGAGTTACAAATAATATGATAAACATATTATTCAAAAATGACAAAACCAGAAAAAGCTACAAACCTGTAGGATATTCCAACTCTGGTGAAGGGAAGCAATAGCACCGCTTGTTGATTAGGCTATGACATCTAAACTACCTACTGTATAACAGTACTGTCATGTTCTCTGACAGAGCAGCCTTGCCCTGACGACAAGGACCTGTGAAAAACTAGGACACCAACTACAACTTTGATTTCCTTTTTAACATGTCAAAGATGTGGGTGAATATAGTTAATAAAATATCTGCGGCAAGAAACATTTAAAAAGGATAAAAACAACCTTGTTTGTACTGTAAGATAATGATACCCTAGAGCTGGTGAGTTTTGCACCAGATTAACATGAATATTTAAATTTCTTCTAAACTTTGGAATCTAGACACAGTAATCACACATCCACATCACCAAAAGTATTATGGAGGGGAAACACAGTGGCATTAAAGATGTGTCTTTATGTTAGTTGCTGCCAGTGGCGTCATGACCATCGGGGGACAAAGGCCCCCTAATATGTCACGGTTTGAAATGAGTTATCTTCATTTTTAAGCCAGTGTTTTATCATAATTATTTATTTTTAAAAAATCTGTCAGCGGTATTTTACAGAGGGGACACACTGACTGGACTAGGCAAAGAATACCCCTCCCCCATTCTCCCTAGTAAGTGGCCCAGTCACAGGTGCACCGAGAAAAGTAAGGTAGGACACTATACTCTAGTCCGTGTAGTATCGTCAGGAGGAGGAGGAGAAAGTGTACAGTAGAGTGACACACAGCGTTCGATTTGATTTTAGCTGACGGTGCTGGGTCGAAGGTATGTTTTTTTAAAGAATGTGATCAAGCTATGTAGCCTGTTGATTTCTTCTTCATTAATACATCAAACAAAAATGTTCTGTTTGTCTGCTTCTACATCTGCATTGCTTACGGTTTGGGGTTTTAGGCTTGGTTTCTGTATAGCATTTTGTGGCATCAACTGATGTAAAAAGGGCTTTATAAAAACATTGGATTGATAATACTAGCCACCTAGCAATTTTATGAAATTGGATTTAGATAGCCAGCTAGATAGATTCCCAATCTCATAACTAGCTACCAAGCCATGCCAGGCTATCAATTAAATTAGATTAGCCTGTCTAACCTGCCTGCAGGCCAGGTTGCTAGACTTTAGAAAAGCAAGAAATTATTAAATGTACAGAATAAGACTCACAATCCTTTCAATCCTTGAGCCAAATTTGAGCAGAAGAGCAGACCCCCCCCCCCACACACACACACACACACACACACACACAGGTACTTCATGCCATACTTTGGTCAAGATATTTGACTTGCAGATATAATCCTACTAAAAGCTTATCTCTGTTGGGCATAGCTGAGAATGGTTCTAAAGAGCATAAAAGAACCTATTTGTGTCTCAATCCAAGTTTGTAGGCTACACCCAGACCTGTACCTTCAATGTCCTCCCACCCGGAACTATTGGACATTGTTCTCGCTACTTTGACACAATATTGGCTATTATATTTTGGCTAGTGTTTATCAAAACGCATTAAACTACATGAAAACAACTCATATCAACATGTAACTCGAATCAATGTAGCCTGAAAATACAGCTAGAGGCTATACATATGTGCACAAACTCAAAAACCATAAAACAATGTAAGAATCAAGTTAATCAGCCTAAACATACAATCAAATGATTCATCATTTGTTTCATTGCATTAGGACAGACTGCAGTTGTTGTGGAAAATTCTAAATCATCCACAACTAAAATCCCCCAATGCGCATTTTAATTAAGCTGCTGTCAAAATGACAAGACATTGCTCTATAATATAAGGCTGGTGAACCAAGTAAGGTAAATCTAGGTCTACAACAACAAGTTTGTCATATCACACAAAGGACTGCGAAATCTGTGAAATCACCCAACTCGATACATCTTGGCGCACGCAGCTACGCATTTCAACTTACTCTTAACTGGCAACAATTTTCTACCAACGCGATCTGGTATTCACCTTGTTCAAATGTCTCAATGAGATTCTATAACAGCGTTTGAAAGACGTTTGGTTGCAGGTCTATTATATAGCCTACTCAAGTCTCATTTTAATTTCTGTAAACTATAGTCTACACAAATACAAACAGACGTCCGTCTGCACAACGACAAAACACAATCATATAGCCTATCCAAATACGGATAGAGTATTCATAGTATACTATTTTTGCATATTTATTTGCTGACAAATGCTCTTATCGCATGCATTTTGCTGAAAAGATGATCGAGCTGTAGCCGATGGTTTAGGACAGGGTTTCTCAATCTCGGTATTGGGGCCCCTCCTGGGTGCACGTTTTGGTTTTTGCCCTAGCACGACACAGCTGATTCAAATAACTAACTCTTTATCGAGCGTTGATTATTTGAATCCGCTGTGTAGCGCGAGGGCAAAAAAACAAACCGGAGGCAGGTGGTCTAAACTGGCCAAACACGTTATGAATGGTAGACCTTCCTATAAGTACCTACTAAGAACTAGAAGACGACATCGTTTTGTTTTGAATAGCCCAATGTCCTCTATGTACTATGTAGATACTGGGGCAAACTTGTGACACCACAAAATACTCCGATGCGCAAGTGAAATGTAGGTGCAGCAACCGAGACAGTCAGCTAATGGAGAAAGTGCCGTAGTATAACTCTTACCTTTTTCTTTCGTTTTGGCTATCTTGTTTCGTTGACAATAATTTGATTCTTGCAGGACAGAGACCAGTGTTACAGAAGCGTTGGGACAAGATTAGTTATTTTTTTCCAAAAAGGCTCGTATTCCCAGAGCGCGAAAGAGCGCCCTTTGTTATGACAGAGACCCGCGCACGCTCGAGCTGGACTGCAATCACAACATACTTCACCCAGCGAAGAGCAGCGTCGGCGAATACACGCCCAAATGTGTTGAATTGGCAGCCACTCGGTCCAATGGCAAGGGGGTGGATAGTACCAGACCTTGTTTGAGACGTGTTTCGTTCAAACCTTTTCTTTTGACTTCTCCCTCCACATCTCATTTTTTGTCCAGTTGTTTGGATACCTACATATTTGGACCCTTGCAACCCGAGCCTGCAGCCAGTCTCTCCGCCAAGGGTATTTAAATCGAGATATCATTGAGCTTCTTTCTGAAGGAGGTTACTTTGCTCCACATATAAGAAAACTGAAGAAAAAAAATACTTTCATTCTGTCAACAAGTTTCTTCTCCGTTGCCTTCTGTTATTAATTGTTGTCCAAATATCAACTAGCATGGACCTAACTTACTCCATGTTTTGCTCATACATCCCCATAATTACATACACCGTGCCGTTTTAATAGCATTTAGAGTTTTCACATTAAATATGTGTAATAGCTTCCTCTGTACTGTAATAATGGTTAAACAGTAAAACTGTTCTTCTACAGATTATCAACAAAAAAAAGCGGCGCACTTAGTATAGGCTACACAGAGTCAATAGTCTATGCATTTCATTTCTGTTTTCAGTAGGCCTTTTAGGTTCAAAATGTGTGCAGCCTATCATACAGTATGTCAAAGTACTAAGTAGAGCTGTCCTGTCTATCTTGACAGGCAGGGAATTAGGCAGGAGGAAGACAGAGTGCATAATGAGGGAACCAGTAGGGTTAATTGGTGAAAGAAGTTATACTGTGTGAAGCTATTGCTCCCCTACTGGGGGATTCTACTGATCTGCATAGCCTTGCTGATCATTATAAATGATCCAACTGCAAATCACTGTCTAGTGGAGATAGTAATAATGTAGATAGACATTATTAAATATTCCGGTCACATCCTGTCTTTTAGATCAAAAAAATATATACATTTTTATTTATCACAGATGTCAGCTGTTAATGAGATTTTATTTTGTATAGCTTCTTCTTGGTTACACAAATAACAGATTCACTTTAGTTTTATTTTGACGGTTTGTATCCACTCTTAACATGCTTAGTCATGAACATTTCATTGGGTTCAGGGCGGCTGGAACCACAAAAAATGGCCGATCATTTTTGGTGAGTTTAGGGTCAATGCTGATAGATTTACTCCAGTTATTTCTCTTAGCAGTAAAATAGAGTCTGTGAGCCTGGCCATCGTGGTAAGGTGCCTTCAGGAGTAAGGAGAGGACAAGCTCCCAAGTCCACGATCTGAGTGGCACGTTAAATCTCAGTAGGCACATGTGCAGTGTCAACTTTGCCAATAGGGTTTTACTGGTTTTGGCAGTCTGAAATAAAAGAGCTGTTCCACTTCATTTTCTCATTTTTAAGTTCAATAGGGCACCAGTGGAGTTTCATGATAGTGTGTAATACATATATACCAAATATCTTCAAAGCAGGACAAAATGTACATTGACAAATTATTACCCCTCACTGGCACAGTTTTCAACCCATACCAACTCACCTTCTTGCGTGAGTAGGCAACACATTCTGGGTAAGGTTATTAGAGAACTAGGTTAAAGATATCCAATCAATAATATCACGCTATCTTGCCACACCATGGGATTGCAGAAAACAGACACACTGTATTTCTCCTATGCCAGCAAGCAAAATAAAAGAAAGGCCAAGAAGCACTGGCTGTTATCAAAAAGACCAGCATTCTAAAACTGGTCCAGCAACATATTGACACTTTTTTTTACACAATTGAATTGCAGTGAGCCAATGGGTGCTAAGTGAGGAGAAAGCATGTGAGCCCATCAGCACAACAGCTTAATTAATATAAACTTGTGAGTCCATGGGAATGACTAGAGGACTCTTGTCCGGATGCGATGTATCCATATTACCATGAGGCTCTTTTCAGAGGGTTGAGAAAGTGAATGGCATTGAAAGTAAAAGGTAAAGCATCTTGAATAATGCTGATAGTGATACTCCGCAAGGACACTGTGCTTGCATGCTGTGAGGACTGAATACCTAAGGGTCTTCAAATCTTCCAAGGAACAATGCCATTTGAGTGTCAACTCTGTCGTTAACAGGAAATGGGTGTAATGCCAGCTAGCTTATACTGTCCAGGGCATTTGAGAGCAGACCGAATGGACTGTGATTCTTCCCCTCTCTCTCTCTCTCTCTCTCGCTTCCTGTCAACACCTTCAGTGCCTAGCCTCAGACAGCTTACTGCTGGTCTGGGTCTGTCACAAGACATCTTCTCCACACTGTCTACACACACTAAAACATATAGACACATGAACTACATGTGAACATGTATGTTTTTGATTTATACATAGGAAAATATGCTCATGCATGCCGGCACACACACAGAGTATACAGTTGAACTTGGAAGTTTACATACACCGTAGCCAAATACATTTAAACTCCGTTTTTTGCAATTCCTGACATTTAATCCTTGTAAACATTCCCTGTCTTAGGTCAGTTAGGATCAGCACTTTATTTTAAGAATGTGAAATGTCAGAATAATAGTAGAGAGAATGATTTATTTCAGCTTTTATTTCTTTCATCACATTCCCAGTGGGTCAAAAGTTTACATACACTCAATTAGTATTTGGTAGCATTGCCATTAAATTGTTTGTCTTGGGTCAAATGTTTCAGGTGGCCTCCCACAAGCTTCCCACAATAAGTGGGTGAATTTGGCCCATTCCTCCTGACAGAGCTGGTGTAACTGAGTCAGGTTTGTCGGCCTTCTTGCTCACACACTCTTTTTCAATTCTGCCAGCAGATTTTCTATAGGATTGAGGTCAGGGCTTTGTGATGGCCACTCCAATACCTTGACTTTGTTGTCCTTATGCCATTTTTCCACAACTTTGGAAGTATACTTGGGGTCATTGTCCATTTGGAAGACCCATTTGCGACCAAGCTTTAACTTCCTGACGGATGTCTTGAGATGTTGCTTCAATATATCCACATAAATTTCCACCCTCGTGATGCCATCTATTTTGTGAAGTGCACCAGTTCCTCCTGCAGCAAAGCACCCCCACAACATGATGCTGACACCCCGTGCTTCACGGTTGGGATGGTGTTCTTCTGCTTGTAAGCCTCCCCCTTTTTCCTCCAACCATAACCATGGTCATTATGGCCAAACAGTTCTATTTTTGTTTTATCAGACCAGAGGACATTTCTCCAAGAAGTACGATATTTGTCCCCATGTGCAGTTGCAAACCGTAGTCTGGCATTTTTATGGTGGATTTGGAGCAGTGGTCTCTTCCTTGCTGAGTGGGCTTTCAGGTTATGCCAATATAGGACTCGTTTTACTGTGGATATAGATGCTTTTATACCTGTTTCCTCCAGCATCTTCACAAGGTCCTTTGCTGTTTGTCTTGGGATTGATTTGCACTTTTCGCACCAAAGTACGTTCATCTCTAGGAGATAGAACGCGTCTCCTTCCTGAGCGGTATGACGGCTGCATGGTCCCATGGTGTTTATACATTTACATTTACATTTAAGTCATTTAGCAGACGCTCTTATCCTTATACTTGCGTACTATTTGTACAGATGAACGTGGTACATTCAGGCGTTTGGAAATTGCTCCCAAGGATGAACCAGACTTGTTGAGGTCTACAATTTTTTTTCTGAGGACTTGGCTGATTCCATTTGATTTTCCCATGATGTCAAGCAGAATGGCACTGAGTTTGAAGGTAGGCCTTGAAATACATCCACAGGTACACCTCCAATTGACTCAAATTATGTCAATTAGCCTATCAGAAGCTTCTAAAGCCATGACATAATTTTCTTGAATTTTCCAAGCTGTTTAAAGGCACAGTCAACTTAGTATATGTAAACTTCTGACCCACTGGAATTGTGATACAGTGAATTATAAGCTAAATAATTTGTCTGTAAACAATTCTTGGAAAAATTACTTGCGTCATGCACAAAGTAGATGTCCTAACTGACTTGCCAAAACTATAGTTTGTTAACAAGCAATTTGTGGAGTGGTTGAAAAATGAGGTTTAATGACTCCAACCTAAGTGTATGTAAACTTCCTACTTCAACGGTATATAATTCATCCTGTTAACACAGGATATACCCTGTTTGAAACACATGACAGGAACACACACACACACACATTCCAATCAATCCTTCTGTGGACGTCATGCCTTGCTGTGTGGGTGTCATCATCTTCTCCTGTGCATCATGTGCTCACTCTTCCAGGAACCTGGTTGCAGTGAACAGCAAGTGACATTGTTGTCAGAGTAGGGAGTTATAACAACGGGAAAATACTATCTGTCAGGCTTATCTTTTCTTGTTTGTGTTCAATCACCAGAAAGAGCCAAAACTTATAGTATCGTGCTTCACAGGACAGTAAAATGATAAAATTCAAGCACTTATCAGGAGAACATCCCTGGTCATCCCTACTGCCTCAGATCTGGCGGACTCACTAAACACAAATGCTTCGATTATGAATGATGTCTCAGTGTTGGAGTGTGCCCCTGGCTCCCCGTAACTAGAGAAAAAAACAAGAACATTGTGCTGTCTGGTTTGCACAGAGTTTCTAAACCCAGAGACACAACATGGCGAGACTTCCGGGCATGCTTGCGAAGCAGACCAAGGAGTCCAGACCAGGGTTTGGGGTTTGAGAAGTCATTGAGAGAAGTGAAAAATTCTTAGTTGGCTGTGAATTATCTTGAAATCTAAAGGCACAACCTAGTCTGTCTAGGTTAATATCGAAGGAGTGCCTTTGATTTGACGGCCTGCACATGCGCAGTTCGATGCGAGATGACCATTAGACCCAAGACTTGTTTCTGAGCATGAGCTTAGCGAGCCAACGTCGCCATGACATCGCTTACAAGCGTGATCTGGGATTTCTATTGGATAAACAGTTTTAGCCTGTCTTCATACTGTGCCGTTTTTGGATATATTATGCAGAAATCACTCTACCATTTCCTGGTTGCTAAAATGTTAAACTGAAATTAGAAAAACTATTATGTGACAAAACAAGCAGTCATCCTGTAGACTGTAGAGAATCATTGTACCATATAAACCACTGTTGAATATATTTCCCTTACCAAAAATATTGTATTTTCAGCTCTTCAAAGCTGGTGTACAAAAAACTGAAAGTAAAAAAATGCAAAAGGAAACTTATGAACTGATACGGTAAGCATAGAAATAGCGCATCTAGAGCAGATCTACTGCTTCTTAGACTTGCTTGTAATGAGAATGAAAGGCCTATAACTCACATTTCTATGTGAATTTGGTCAGGCACCTAAGTTAAATATTGTAGCTTTCATATAAGGAATTTTAAATAATTGATACATTTACTTGTGATACTTAATTAATTGCTAAAATATACTTACATTTTGATACTTAAGTATAAAAAAGTTTCAAAAGTACCAGTCAAAAGTTTGGACACCTACTCATTCAAGGGCTTTTCTTTATTTGTACTATTTTCAACATTGTAATAATAGTGAGGAAATCAAACTATGAAAAAACACTACTAAAGTACACCAATAAGAAGAAGAGACTTGCTTGGGCCAAGAAACACGAGCAATGGACATTAGACCGGTGGAAGTCTGTCCTTTGGTCTGATGAGTCCAAATTTGAGATGTTTGGTTCCAACCACTGTCTTTGTGAGATGCAGAGTAGGTGAATGGATGATCTCTGCATGTGTGGTTCCTACCACGAAGCATTGAGGAGGTGTGATGGTGTGGGGCTGCTTTACTGGTGACACTGTCAGAGATATATTTAGAATTCAAAGCACACTTACCCAGTATGGCTACCACAGCATTCTGCAGCGATACGCCATCCCATCTGGTTTGCGCCTAGTGGGACTATCATTTGTTTTTCAACAGGACAATGATCCAACACACCTCCAGGCTATTTGACCAAGTAGGAGAGTGATGGAGGGCTGCATCAGATGACATGGCCTCTACAATCACCCGACCTCAACCTAATTGAGATGGTTTGGGATGAGTTGGACCACAGAGTGAAGGAAAAGCAGCCAACAAGTGCTCAGCATATGTGGGAACTCATTCAAGACTGTTGGAAAAGCATTCCAGGTGAAGCTGGTTGAGAGAATGCCAAGAGTTGTGCAAAGCTGTCATCAAGGCAAAGGGTGGCTACTTTGAAAAATCTCATATGAAATATATTTTGATTTGTTTAACAATTTTTTGGTTACTACATGATTCCATATGTGTTATTTCATAGTTTTGATGTCTTCACTATTATTCTACAATGTAGTAAAATAAAATAACGTAGTAAAATAAAGAAAATCCCTTGAATGAGTAGGTGTCTCCAAACTTTTGACTGGTACTCTATTTAAAACCAGATACTTTTACTTAAGTAATATTTTACTCGGTGACTTTAACTTTCACTAGAGTCATTTTCTATTAAAGTATCTTTACTTTTACTCAAGTATGTCAATTGAGTACTTTTTCCACCACTGACAGAATTACTTAACTATTGAAGTATTTAGATATCATTTTGAAGACTCAAAAAACAATGTGATAGCTGTGAACAATCAAAATGATCCAGCATGGGACAACAATAGAAACAATATTTGTATTGACAGCACATCACTTGTCATGTTACACTCACAATCACATGTTCTCTCATTAACTATTTTGCTGAGTAAACATCTCTGGAAAGTTGTGGTCCCATCCTAATGTCCAATTAATATGCTGGAAAAGCTCCCTTTTACAAGAGGAAAGCAACCAAACATTTTATTTTGGGGAGAAATGCAGAGAATTTGACAATAATCTTGGTGAAAAGTATAATGCCATTAATGACAGAATAGAATAGAAGGATACAAACTGAGGATATGGGATGATCTCTGAAATGTCAATGCTTCAGAAAAACATCCACTTTGCAGCCAAGAGCCAATTTACGGCTTGAGGTAGAACGGGGACTATATACCCAGCATCAAGCCTTTTTGTGGCAGAGTAGCCAAGACCACCCTCCACACTGCACAATTACCTGGGGATGAAGGAAGAGTCAGGTCACTGGGGAGAGAGGAGAGGAGGGAGGAGGGGAGAATGAGGAACCAGCTTAGTAAGGACCTGTCTATTATTACGTCTCTAATAGTTCAGATGAATGGGATTTCACTCAACTGCCATTTATTTTGGGGCCATTTAGAAAGTTACAATCAAAAGTGGGCAAAAGTTGTTGAAGACTTTAAAGAAAATTACTTATTCATATCCGTTAAACTACCCACCGCCTCTGCTCACCACCATGATTGTAGCTGGCTCAGAGACAGAGGCTGGCCTGACCCAGAGGATGATGGAGCCGTCTCCATCGGGCATGTGAATAACAATTAGGGAAGATTTTTTGGGAGGTTGGTGGGATGTTAGGTTAGATCAGTTGGGCTGCTTAGCCGTGCCCTTGGGTGAGGGTCGTGGCTGAGTGAGCAACCTGGATGCCCTGCCCTGGGGTACTACTGGCCAGACTCCGATGCTAACTTTGGGCTGACATCTGCCTGCTGGCTCCTCTGCTCTTTCACTGGTGGGTAGTTAAACGCCGACTCATATTATAAAACTAGCCTGAGACCCCCTGGCCCTGGGCGGATATAGGGCTGTATTTTAAACAGATTAGATCACACCATCCTGGCCCTCGTGGTGTTCGGTGAATAAATCTGGGCCTTTTAAAGAGCGGTGATAAAATGTTTTACTGGGTCCGTCTGCTGCGACTCAGGAATGAGGACTGGTTTAGTTCAGAGAAATTAAATAAAATCCTGGTTTTACTCAGCATTGTTTAATGGCTTACAATGTTGATGGCTTTTTGCTCTGCAGACATCCTCTTGAGATGTCCTGAGTCAGTTATTGGCCATGATATTAACGCCTAATTCCTCCAACCTTCATTGTCTGTTTATCTCGGGAAAGGTTAGCTAAAAGCTCCTATTTGTTTAGAACTAAGAGAAGTCCTTGCAGATGAGCTGGGGAAAGTGCTTTTTTTTAAATGTCAAGAGAACATCGTTTAATAATTTAGAGGACCATGGGATTTTACAAAATACAAATGCCTCATACCCTACTACACTGCAACATGACACTTTTCTCTACCAGCAGCAGCTAAACAGTAGGCTTGTTTACATGGAGCAGACAGCAGGAGACAAACAGCAGTTGGTGTGGAAGGAAAGAGAGGGCTGTAGATGGCATCGTTAGAGCCAGTGGCTTGGGCTGGGAGCGGTTGGTGGCATGGTGTTAATCAAACCAAGGTGGCAGTATGGGAGCAGGGGGAAAGAGGGGAAAGAGGTAGCAAGGGAGGGGTGATTAGTAAAGAGGCAGGGCGTTGATGACCCATAACTCCGGAGGGCATTTCCCACTCCCCACCCCATTCTAACACTGTATATGTGTGTACACACACACACACACACACACACACACACACACACACACACACACACACACACACACACACACACACACACACACACACACACACACACACACACACACACACACACACACACACACACACACACACACAGAGAGAGAGAGAGAAACATTACAGCTCAGAGCCTGTACTAAATAAGACTAATTAGACTGTCAGAGGGACAAGAGGGGGGCTGTACCCCACCCACCACCCTCCCCCCAGTGAAGTGAAAGCAATTAATTCTGTGCTGAATGTGGCTGTAATGGAAGTCCCCATCCTGGAGGTGACAGGCACACTGACACCTCACCGTACCCCAACCCTGTTCTGTCGCCCGTAGTGGAAAACAACAATAACAACAACAACAATAAACAGCAAAGATAGACTGGGAATGAGGCGTTCTAGGTGCTACATATTCCACTGCTGTAAATATGGTACACTGAATGAGTCCACCCTAATGGAATATAAACACCACACAGACAGAAAATCTGTGCAATCTGACAAATTATCTGAAATTAGTGTAGCCTGCCAAATGATTATGAATGACCATACAGTAAATTTAACATAAATCCACACTGTTAAAACAGCTGTCATAAAATCTGACAAATAGTCTAACAGCAGCATATTCAGACAAACTGAAAAACATGGATTCTAATTATAACATACTGAAATATAAATGTAATCTCATCATCTGAAAAAGGTAGGCAGATGAAACTGTCTCTCACATGCACAAGTGTCCACAGTATCTTGACAGTTGCCCTCTGCTACTGATCTCCTCTCCTCAGTGCTCCATTGAAAGGCGACGCACGTACCTTTCCACCCTGTTGTACCTATCGTCTCGTATAATACCTCAGTGACTGTACTACTGCTGGTGCCCTGTGTATCGTATATATCTGCATAACAATATGGGGCCTGTTATATTGCTGTGTAATTTCCGTCAGATCCCTGACCTGATTCATCTAGCGGGTCTGCTGCTTTTCCGTAATTGTCGTCCTTGTAACAATTACCTTGGGTGAAAGAGGGGCCGTTGCATGAGCTAACACGTGTAGATAAAATAAAGGTTAGAGAGGAGAGAGGGAGAGAGGAGGGATGGAGAAAGAAGTAGGGCAGGCCTACTGTTCATCTCAGCAGGCTCCATGGTTGTGTGATAACCAATGCATTCCTATCACACCCTTTAACTGTAATAGTACATCCTAAGATGTACTTACTGCAACAGTAAGGCCTCACCCAGCATTCACACTCACACTATCTACAGCACATCATGGCTGAGAGCAAGTAGCTTCCTGTCCAGGCATAATTCAATAATATTGACACAGCGACATGCTACGGCCGGTCGGCCACTCAATCCCCTGCTGCTCATTCTCTCCATTGGGAGATGAGAGATGGTGATTGCACTCTGTCACTTCCAGTTTCGCTCTCTGTAGAATTGCAGAGGACCAGCCAGATGTCTGCATTTGATCAAATCAGACTCTCACAATATCCCCGCACCGCTGGCATTTGAATATTTCAGACATGATGAGGAGGAAAGGGAAGAGGAGTGTCAAAATGGTGACGTTTCACTAGTGTAGATGACATCACTCTGCTCACAGCTTTCCTTTCAACTTTCCTAAGGGAATGAGGTGGGGAAGGTAGGAGATACGTCATCCACTAGAGCAGAAATCAGGTCAGGTAAAGCAGGTTTAGTCATAACACTCCTTCCACCACCACCAACTTCCTAGATCCTGGGCCATGATCCCCTCACCTCTGCCTCCCTCTGGTACCCAGTTTTGGCTGGTCAGACTCAGACCTGCTAGGTGTATGCAGAAATATGGATAGAGGCAGTTTTATCCAGGGGCCTCTAAAGGCACCCAGGGTGTGAGATAATGACCGGTTAGTCTTATCCTAAACAATAAGGGGGGATTCAGCAGTGAAAATTAAAGACAGGACTAAACCTAAGAGAAAACCCTATATTGTCATATTCAGCTTTCTATTAATGGTGTATTTAATGGGAGTAACCCAGCAAAAAGCTAACATTCAAGGAAAGTTCTGTGAAAGCAACCAGATAACGTTCCTGGAAGGTTTCATGAAGGCAAACAGTTAACGTGGCTGGAAAGTTCTGTGATAACAAACAGCTAACGTTCCTGGGCCTGGTTTCCCAAAAGTATCTTAAGGCTAGGTTCATTGTTCAAATCCAAGACCTTTGAGTTGTTTCCCAAAACCATTGTTGCTAAAGTTGTTCTTGAAAATGCTTGTTATTTAACGACTGACTCAGACCACTTGTAGAACAGCTAAGTATGTTATTAGATGCTTTTTTGACCTTCCGCCTCACTTTATACACAGGAGATATCCACTAAACACAATATGTGTCATGTTTGTCATTTATTGTCATGTCTTGTCCCTGTGCTCCCCATACTCTGCTGGTCTTGTTTGGTTCTAACACAATATGAAGATGTTTATCTCTCTTTCCTTGACCGCAGATAACAAATGAGTCTGTCACACCCTGATCTAATTCACCTGTTGTTGTGCTTCCCCATTATCCCCTGTGTATTTATACCTGTGTTCGCTGTTTGTCTGTTGACAGTTTGTTTTGTTTCGTGAAACCTTTAATATTTATTTATTTATTTCACCTATATTTAACCAGGTAAGCAAGTTAAGAACAAGTTCTCATTTACAACTGCGACCTGGCCAAGATAAAGCAAAGCAGTGCAACAAAAACAACACAGAGTTACACATAAACAAGCGTACAGTCAATAACAAAATAGAAAAAACAAAATTGAAAAATCTATGTACAGTGTGTGCAAATGTAGAAGAGTTGGGAGGGAGGCAATAAATAGGCAATAGAGGCTAAATAATTACAATTTAGCATTAACACTGGAGTTATATATGTGCAGATGATGATGTGCAAGTAGAGATACTGGGGTGGAAAAGAGCAAGAGGGTAAGTAATAATATGGGGATGCAGTAGTTGGGTGTGTTATTTACAGATTGGCTGTGTACAGTTACAGTGATCAGTAAGCTGCTCTGACAGCTGATGCTTAAAGTTAGAGTGGGAGATATAAGACTCCAGCTTCAGTGATTTTTGCAATTCGTTCCAGTCATTGGCAGCAGAGAACTGGAAGGAAAGGTGGCCAAAGCAAGTGTTGGCTTTGGGGATGACCAGTGAAATATACTTGTTGGAGCATGTGCTACGGGTGGGTGTTGCTATGGTGACCAGTGAGCTGAGATAAGGCGGGGCTTTACCTAGCAAAGACTTATAGATGACCTGGAGCCAGTGGGTTTGGCGACAAATATGTTGTGAGGGCCATGTGAGTCTGGAAGGAGAGTTTACAGTCTAACCAGACACCTAGATATTTGTAGTTGTCCACATATTCTAGGTCAGAACCGTCTAGAGTAGTGATGCTACTTGGGCGGGCGGGTGCGGGCAGCAATCGGCTGAAGAGCATGCACTTAGTTTTACTAGCATTTAAAAGCAGTTGGAGGCCACGGAAGGAGTGTTGTATGGCGTTGAAGCTTGTCTGGAGAATTGTTAGCACATTGTCTGCGTAGGGCCAGATGTGTACAGAATGGTGTTGTCTGCATAGAGGTGGATCAGAGAATCACCAGCAGCAAGAGCGACATCATTGATGTATACAGAGAAAAGAGTCAGCCCAAGAATTGAACCCTGTGGCACCCCCATAGAGACTGCCAGAGGTCCGGACAACCGGTCCTCCGATTTGACACACTGAACTCTATCTGAGAAGTAGTTGGTGAACCAGGCGAGGCAGTCATTTGAGAAGCCAAGGCTATTTAGTCTGCTGATAAGGATGTGGTGATTGACAGAGTCGAAAACCTTGGCCAGGTCGAAGAAGATGGCTGCACAGTACTGTCTTTTACCGATGGCGGTTATGATATCGTTTAGGACCTTGAGCGTGGCTGAGGTGCACCCATGACCAGCTTGGAAACCAGATTGCATAGCGGAAAAGGTATGGTGGGATTCGAAATGGTCGGTGATCTGTTTATTAACTTGGCTGTCGAAGATTTTAGAAAGGCAGGGCAGGATAGATATAGATCTATAACAGTTTGGGTCTAGAGTGTCTCCCCCTTTGATTAGGGGGATAACCGCGGCAGATTTCCAATCTTTGGGGATATCAGGGTTGCAAGAATTTTGGCGGATAATTTTAGAAAGAGAGGGTACATAGGTTTAGCCCAGCTGATTTGTAGGGATCCATAATTTGCAGCTCTTTCAGAACATCAGCTGTCTGAATTTGGGTGAGGGGGAGGCTTGGGCAAGTTGCTGCAGGGGGTGCTGAGATGTTGGCCGGGGTAGGGATAGTCAAGTGGAAAGCTTGGCCAGATGTAGAAAAATGCTTCTGGAGATTATCGTAGATTTATCAGAGGTGACAGTGTTTCCTATCCTCTGTGCAGTGGGCAGCTGGGAGGAGGTGCTCTTATTCTCCATGGACTTTACAGTGTCCCAAAACCTTTTTGAATTAGTCCTTAGCTTTCCTAACTGACAGGGTATATTGGTTCCTGACTTTCCTGAAAAGTTGCATATCTCTGGATCTATTCGATGTTAATGCAGAATGCCACAGGGTGTTTTTTGTGCTGGTCAAGGGCAGTCAAGTCTGGGGTGAACCAAGGGCTATATCTGTTCTTAGTTCATTTTTTTGGAATGGGACATGCTTATTTAAAATGGTGAGGAAAGCACTTTTTAAGAGCAACCAGGCATTCTCTATTGATGGGATGATGTCAATATCCTTCTGGATATCCGGGCCAGGTCGATTAGAAAGGCCTGCTCGCTGAAATGTTTTAGGGAGCATTTTACAGTGATGAGGGGTGGTTGTTTGAGTGCGGACCCATTATGCACGCAGGCATTGAGGCAGTGATCAGCAGAGGTGTATTTAGAGGGCAAGTTGGTCAGGATGATATCTAAGAGGGTGCCCATGGTTACAGATCTAAGGTTGTACCTGGTAGGTTCCTTGATCATTTGTGTGAGATTGAGGGCAACTAGCTTAGATTGTAGGACGGCTGGGGTGTTAAGCATGTCCCTGTTTAGGTCACCCAACAGTATGAACTCTGAAGATAGATGTGGGGGTGATCAATTCACATATCGTGTCCAGGGCACAGCTGGGCACTGAAAGGGGTCTAACAAGCGGCAACGGTGAGAGACTTGTTTCTGGAAAAGTGTATTTTTAAAAGTAGAAGTTCGAATTGTTTGGGCACAGACCTGGATAGTATGGCAGGACTCTGCAGGCTAACTCTGCCCCCTTTGGCAGTTCTATCTTGCCGGAAAATGTTATACTTAGGGATTGACATTTTTGTATTTTTGGTGTCCTTCCTAAGTCAGGATTCAGACAAGGCTAGGACATCAGGGTTGGCGGAGTGTGCTAAAGCAGTGAATAAAACACACTTAGGGAGGAGGCTTCTAATGTTAACATGCATGAAACCAAGGCTTTTACGGTTACAGAAGTCAACAAATGAGAGCGCCTAGGGAATGGGAGTGATGCTGTGGGCTGCAGGGCCTGGGTTAACCTCTACATCACCAGAGGAACAGAGGAGGAGTAGGATAAGAGTACAGCTAAAGGCTATAAGAACTGTTCGTCTAGTACGTTCGGGAACAGAGATTTAAAGGAGCAGATTTCTGGGCGCAGAAGAATAGATTCAAGGCATAATGTACAGACAAGGGTATGGATGGATGTGAGTACAGTGGAGGTAGACCTAGGCATTGAGTGATGATGAGAGAGATTTTGTCTGTAGAGGAACCATTTGAGCCAGGTGAGGTCACCGCATGTGTGGGGGGTGGAACAAAAAAGGGCTAGCTAAGGCGTATTAAGCAGGGCTGGAAGCTTAACAGTAAAATAAGACAAAAATCACTAACCAAAACAGCAATAGACATGGTATATTGACATTAGGGGGAGGCATGTGTAGCCGAGTGATCATAGGATCCAGTGAGTAGCTAGGTGAGCTGGAGACACATCGATTCAGACAGCTAGCAGGCCGGGGCTAGCAGGTGGGCCTCGGGGGGACGTCGCAATGGAAGAGCCTGTTGAAACCCCCTTGGACGGTTACGTCGGCAAACCCGTCGTGATGGATCGGCGGGGCTCCGTGTCGGAAGCAAAGGGTCCAGGCCAATTGGCAAAAGAGGTATTGAAACCCAGGAATTGTCTGATGGATCTCTTCGGCTAGCTACAGGCTAACTGGTGCATGCTTTGGGACAGAGACGTTAGCCAGGAGTAGTTACTCGGATAGCAGCTAGCTAGCTGTGATGATTCAGAGTAAAGGTTTAGAGCTTGCGGTAGGAATCCGGAGATGTGGTAGAGAAAAAGCAGTCCAGTATGTTTTGGGTTGATATCGCTCTGTGCAGGCTGGCAGGAATTGGCCGGGCTGAGTTTGGCTGATGTCCGAGTTAACGGTGATAGCCGCTAGCAGTGGCTAACTGACTACTAGCTAGTAGCTAGTTAGCTGGCCAGCTCCTGATGGGTGTTCCGGTTCTAAAGTATAAAAAATAGTAGATCCGTGCCACATTGGGTGAGTCGGGTTGCAGGAGAGTATGTTCAGTCTGTAGATGGAAATTGAGTTTAAAAATATAGACAAAATATAAACAAATAAAACAATATATACATGGGACTGGACAAGACTGCTGGAAGAGTAATCTGATTCAGCTAGTTAAGGTCTTGTTGAACAGCTAATAAGTAGAACCAGGTGTGTTAAATTAGGGTTGGAGTGAAAACCCAAAGGATGGTAGATCTCCAGGAAGAGGGTTGGGCAGCCATGATCTACATAGATTGGTACTGCCAAGAGTGTGCAAAGCTGTAATCAAGGCAAAGGGTGGCTACTTTGAAGAATCTCCAATATAAAATAGATTTCATTTATTTACCACTTTTTTTGGTTACTACATGATTCCATATGTGCTATTTCATAGTTTTGATGTGCATTATTATGGGGTACGCATTAGAACAAGACACCTCAATATTTGTAGACATAGGTGATATCTCTCTAGGAGCTGATCCATTTTCAGTATTATGGAATAATTCTAATGTTAAGGTAAGATTGGAAAGGGAGAACCCTGATTCAAGAGCAGTGCTTCCTTTCTTTCGATCCTATCAGTATCGACACATGCCTCAACGATGCACTTATCAAATGTTCTCTCTGCATGGTGTTTTGGAAAACGCATGTTACGACTTCGGCCGCTGTAGGAAAGAAACATCATTCAAACACACATAAGCCTAAGTTCCAGAGCAATTGGGAAACAGGTCCTGGACAGTTCCGTGACAGCAAACGTCCCTGAAACGTTTGTTTACAGAAGTCAGCTTCTATTAAACTTCCTAGTCATGTAGGAAATCTAACAGAGGGAAACGATGCTGGTGCAAAGGATTATGGGCTTTGTCTGACCTTTAGGCCTAGTGCTCCTGTGTAGGGCAATGAGGATCTCTCTCCAGAGCAGAGTAGGAGACTATAGCCAGACTGGCAACGTTCAACACATTAACAGTATCCATATTCATAAAGGCGTTCAGCTGTCACCTGTTTTCCATTGATCTACATTTGTATGTGGGAAGCTGACAGATGTATGAGGATGCGTTTAGTCTTCAAACGACACTGTGCTGCCCTGAGGCGGCGCAGTGGGTAGAGAGCAAAACTCAAAGTTAGTCTCTGTCTGGGCCACTCACCTGGCTGTCAATGATCACTAAACAATGTCTCCACTAGAACATTCATTGAAGTGCTCATTTGAATGGGTGTATTATATTTGTGTGTGTTTAGATGAATATATGATTCACACGCAATCCAGTGATCCTCTGTGGCTAGGATACTAAGCCACAGTGAAGCTGTTAGACATTTGTTTGACTATTAACCTTCCTGTAATTAGCGATTCTGAAAGGTAGTAAATGGGAATGGTTTGATTTATCTGAAATTTGTCTCTTCTCATTTTCAACCAACAGTGCCTTTGGCTCGGAACTTTGAGCATTTGACAACCCCCCTCTTCCCACCTTTCAACATGTAGACACCCAGTTAACCTTAACTGTGATAAAAGGCTGATTAGTAATTATGAACAGGGCCCCATGTACTTGGCCTTATTTAAGACAAATATACTGTAAGAGGAAGGCAGTGGAGGAAGGCAGTCTTGATTGGCTTTAAAGGGGAAATCAGCTGTTGATACAATAACAAAGCATATCCCCGCTACTCTTTTTCTAATTATCTGAGAGATGTGGCTGGAGAAATGTAACCATTTACATGATATCAAAATTATATTTGTTTACATTTTTAGGCTATATGGTGTTTGTTTACATGTACATTGTTTACAAAGATTGGAGTAAAACGTATTATATTTTGGTTTCTGATGGGGTGTGACAGTTGAACTAAGCTCATGAGGCATTTATAAGTTTCTTCAAGAATTAATGGGTACATATCGTTAACTTATATGTCCAAAAATGGATGTAGCAAGTGCAGATTGCCCCTTTAAGTATTTAGGCTGTGACTGAGACTGAGTCATGGTAAACTTAGTGACACTTTGCGTTTACTTAACTTTAGCCTGAGGACCATTTCCTGACAGAAGCATCAATGAGAGTGGGCAAAAAAGCTCTCCCCAACTTCAAGGGTACACCGGAAGGTCAAATATTATTTTAAAGGGTGCACTGGCCTTGGGCACCAATTCTGGAAAAAATTCCCTAATTTAACCTTCTGTCAGAATCTGAAGCTTTTCAACTCCCCAAATGTGGAAGTGATCAGACAACATCATATGTGAATCTGCTAACCCCAACTAGACCCTCTCAAATATGACTGGCTTCAAAGAGGATGTGAACTGAAGACATGAGCAGAGAAGAGGGCTCCTCCGTCCGGGAGAGAATCATATCTAATTCACAAACCCAGAAACACACTCTGGGTGTGAGGTTAACAAGAGCCCTGCATGTGTTTTGCTCAGAATAATGAATTCATATCACCCACTCCAACCAAGGTTACAGGGGTGGAATCATTGAAAAAACTATCTAGAGAGTTGGAATACTATATATACATAGGTACAGTGAACTTTGATACTTTCAATGTATAAAGTACTTGAAAGACAAAGAATCAAACATTGGGCTTACTTGGTACTCCTTGGTTGTATTCCACATCCTGTAGGTGTCGAGACTGATGATTTGGAGACGTGAGATCAACTTTGAAGTAAAAACCCTATTTTGCCTTTAGAGAACTTTACTGTTATGTGAATGTCTTCCCCGCTTCATCAATAAACCACTGTTTGGAGAACATCAGAGTTGGAAAAAAAAGTAACCTTTATTTAACTAGGAAAGTCAGTTAAGAATAAATTATTATTTCCGATGACTGCCTACCCCATCCAAACCCTAACGACGTTGGGTCAATTGTGCGCCGCCCTATGGGACTCCCAATCACGGCCAGTTGTGATACAGCCTGGCACTGAGATGCAGTCGCTTAGACCGCTACACCACTCGGGAGCCATACCGAGCTCATAAAAAGCGAATAAAAAGTTACCTATATAAACCACTGTGTCTCAAGGTCCTATCGGAGCTTTTTGTGATGAATACTCTAATGGTGTGACCTTGTTCTTTCCCTTTCAATGTCACTGTAGGCATAAAAGCAACACTTCAACAACAAGAGATATTCATTTGTTGGTGAGGCGGTGAAATATGTTAATGCTGTTTCTGTTTATGCCGTATGGATGCTCTAACCTTTTCCGCCCACGCAAAGGCTGTTTCTCCCAGCTAATGTGTTTAGTGAGCGTCGCTGTTTATGTTTCCAACCTGCAGCTTCTCCTCTCTATATTAAATGGTCTCCGTTTCTAAAAGAATAAGTAACATTCTTTTAAATGGCAGGATACAGACTTTCATTTTCAGAAATAGCAACAGATCTAATGACATGAATGTACGAGTGTGTCAAATCCAGAGAGAGAGAGAGAGAGAGAGGAAACAGTATTTTTTTTTAACCTTTGAATGAGTTTGAGGTTTGAGGAGTGAAGCCATCATTTATTATACATGGACTGTTTTATTTGATTTTGCGAGGTCACATTTCATTTCGTTGTCAAATGTTGATATAGAATGAATGGTATTACTTTGGCAAATAGAAGTGGAGGAAGTGACTGTTTCAATGCCCCCCCCCAAAAAGCCAAGGGGTATTTTATAATAGAAGAATGATACAGTGGACTCTCTAAACTGGTCACTAGAATCTGCCTATTATACACACTGATTCTTACACACCCAGTTCAACTCCCATTATCTCTTTCTACCTCCATCTCTCTATCTGCCTGCATCTCTCTCTCACTCCTCTCTGTCTCTCTCTCTCCCATGGTTGACCTCCGTTGCATGTGAATGAGCTGAAGGTGGCATCAGCTTAAATCTTTCCCGGAGACGCCGCTGGTTCCTATTAGAGAGAACATAAATCAGGCTGGTGCTGCATGGAGTGGTACGGAGCCCCTGCGGGCATGGTGCCAGGCTCGCGTGGCAATGGCACCCACACCCTGTGCTCATTACTGTCACCATACAAGGTGTCCTAGAGGGTTCCTGTCTGCAGACAGCTAGGCTGGAGTGATGCTCTTAGTCTATTCCCTGACATGACCAAAACTGTGCCTAGGAAACCACTGCAGGCATTATGGTGTAATGTCGGATTGTCACAAGACTCTGTCCACCTTTCAATACCTGGGCATCCGCTTTGATGTTTATCCCCCTTGGATAATATACACTCAATAACGCAAACCTGTTTGAAACAGGTTTGAGCACAGCTGTGCGTGAATGAGACAACATTCCTGAGTAAAGAAAATTATTCGAATTGGAACAGTCTTCTCTGCCTGACAGAGGACAAACTGAGATTAAAAGTCAAAATGTCTGCATGCAGATTTTAAAATAATGTTGTTCTGCTATTGGCTACACCACCCTGTATCCCTCCGCTGGCTTTCATCTGAAGCTAAGCGAGGTTAGACCAAGCCAACAGGATGGCAGACCACCTGGGAAAATGAGGTTGCTGCTGAAAATGGTGTTGGAGGGTCAGTAGAGGTGACTCATCCATCTGGTCTGAAGGAAAACCTGAATCACACAGGGCAGTGATGAGGAACCCTATCCTGCAAAGAACTTCCAGGTCCTGTTCCCAACCTTGACAAGACTCGTTGCAAGTACAATATGCTATAGGTCTAGTAAAAACGAGGAGGGTGCATTTTCAGAAAGAAAAGTAATGTGGTGTTGAAAGGTCAGTAGACCATACCAAAGCAATGAACCAGTCTCTTTATTACATAACCTATAGAACTAACCTGAATCCTCCGAGTAAATTGCTAGGATAATTAATACTAATGCTGTCACTTCTACTGCGGCTGCTAATGTTGAGTATTATTGATGAGAGTCAACACTCTGAAGATGACATGTGTTTAATCAAGAATTTCAACTGGTCTTGCAACTTCTGGGCTATGTGCATGAACACGAGGGTGTTCATGTATTCTGGTGAATTAAAGGTTAAATTGCTCAAGTAAATAAATAAAAGCCAGTGGCACTGGGTTATAACAGGTGGCTACTGCCATTGGCTGTAAACTATGTATGCTCTCTCTAATTCTCTCTTTCTTTCTCTCTCTCTGAGGACCTGAGCCGTAGGACCATGCCTCAGGACTACCTGGCATGATGACTCCTTGCTGTCCCCAGTCCACCTGGCCGTGCTGCTGCTCTAGTTTCAACTGTTCTGCCTGCGGCTATGGAATCCTGGCCTGTTCACCAGACGTGCTCCTGTCCCAGACCTATTATTTGACCATGCTGGTCATTTATGAACATTTGAACATCTTGGCCATGTTCTGTTATAATCTCCACCCAGCACAGACAGAATAGGACTGGCCAACCCTGATAACCTGGTTCCGCTCTAGGTTTCTTCCTAGGTTTTGGCGTTTCTAGGGAGTTTTTCCTAGCCAACGTGCTTCAACACCTGCATTGCTTGCTGTTTGGGGTTTAAGGCTGGATTTCTGTACAGCACTTTGAGATACCAGCTGATGTACGAAGGGCTATATAAATACATTTGATTTGATTTGTGGAAGCTTTGAAATTCTACCTCCTCTAAACCCCTCTCTGGTGCCCCTCTTCACAAAACTGGTTTTGATTTATAGAAGCAGGGCATTTCTGTCCACAACCCTCTCCTATAACCCTACCATAAACTTTTGCTGCCTTACTATGCCACAGTCAAGTCCCATTAGCAGTGGGGCTAGTGTGTCTGTAGAGCCCCAGGCCCACCAGTAAATGACTTCTAAATGAAGACCAAATGTTGGTTTAGGGGGAGGAGAGGGACGGCACTGTGAAGGAGTGGGACTTGGTAGTTCATTTGGGGAAATAAGCTGGGTTTAAGGGTTAGGGGACGTGGGGAGACCCAGGGGGTGATTCTATAGATTTGGGGATATCGTGGGAGTGCGGGGTGAGGAATTATAGCTCCTAAGTGTTGACACACTGAGAGGCAAGTCATGGGGAGAGACAAATGTGCCTCTTGTTCAACATATGTGCTAATTATATGAGACGCTGTGTGTGCTGCTATAAATGTCCATCCATAGTGTATTCTACATCAATGTATTCTACACATTTATTCAAAACACATGATATTTTATCTAAATGTATGTTTCCTCTGTAAAACTTAACCTGGGGGTAGTTCCCTGAAAACATTTACAGTAAGATGGGAAACTTCATTGCATGCAGTCTGCAATGAAGTGTAGAAATTCAATGTGGTCTCATGGGTCCACTTTTATTGAATCGAAAGTCGCCTGCTGCAGTATATTAAAGAAAAAAGGAAGGATCTTGAAACCATTACCGCACCACAACAATATACTGTATGTATATGGCCATCGTAATTCATCCTAATTTGACAGTACACAAAGAACTTCTGCGAAGACATTTTCACTGGAAAAACTGCGGAAAAACAACTATTATATATAATTATAGATTAATATCCAGGAATTCCACAAAAAGGAACAATTGCATGTTAAAAAGTACAATGCCTAAGACAGTCAGTAATGACAAAGAGTTTAAATTGGAAGAGATGATCAGTAACGCTGGCTTCGTCAAAGTCACACCACAACTCAGTGCTAATATCTTCATGCCAGAGGGGATGTATCTCTCAGAGGGGCTCCATCTCTGCATGAAGTGTAAACTGTGATGACTTCTCTGCTCAGCTTGGGACTGGGGATGTAACTGTTACAGGGGACTGAGCCAGACACCAGACGCTCTGCCTACACGTTTATCAAACCCGACTATCCAGCTCACTATTTTAATTGATATTATTCAGCAATACAATACTGCTTCCAGGGAAACACAACTTAAATAAGCTATCTTGCACATTATGGTAACGATAGATCTAATTACTGACTTTACATAGACTTAAATGCAAACTAGTCAATGGACCATTATATACCAGGCAAGATCATCAAGTTCTTTGATAAGCAACCAAGCTGACAGGTTCCCAATTTTAGTAGCTCTGCTTTTGGTCTAAAGTTCTAAGGAGATGTACAAGAAACCACAACTATACTTGTAAACTTCTACTTCAGTTACCCGAAATCTGAATGTATGGGCAATGTCACTCTGTCTCACAGTTCCCTGACAGCTTAATCAGATTCAACTCCCCCCACCCCCCCCAAAAAATCCCCCCGTCGGGTAGCCTTTCTGCTGCTCAATCACACCCAGGGCCATTTCCAATGCATACACAATAAGCTGCTTTGGTGCTGGTGTCAGACTGGGAGCGGTAAAGAGAGCAATGCATAGGGGTGACTAGCTGAGCTGAGGGAGAGGCTGCCTCAGAAAGAATGCATGAATCCGAGAGTAGCCTGAGATAGATAGGGAGACATTAGATGGTTGTGGGTTGTGACCGTCAATTGGTCCACTGGTCAAGTCTTGCTGCTAAAAAAAAATCACACCCGGAAGGAAGTGACACCGATCTGTCATGACATATTTTCAAACCACGGTTGTCACCAAACCAGGGGCGGTCCAATTTAATGGCGAGTGGGTGGCGACGGGATTCGGAGGGAACTCAATGAGGTTGTCCTGACCTTGCAGAGGCTGTGTGTGGTTTTGTATTTGCGTCACTGAGGGAACATGACAGGATTAGTGTCCTAGCGAAACGCAGGAGTCTGTCGGCAGAACGTAAACAGTCTTGTCTTACCCTCTGTTGGCTACTTAACCTGCATGACAGCAGCAGCAGCATAGGAGAGGGATGTGGTAACACATTGAGCCATGAGCCATGAGCTGAATGCACTGCAATTGAAGATGAACTTTCTCATTCAAAGGGAATCATAGCTTGAGCAAAATATACAAACTTGTGAATGAAACAACCGCCACTTCCTGGGTTCAGGTGTTGGAACATGAAGTAAATAAAACTAAAACTCAAGAATAGGGTTAGTGCACATTGCAACAAAACGTGACTTAATTCTCAGGTGTCCACACACCACATCTCCAAGGTCACATGACAGGCATGATAATTCTCAACTTCTGTACTCTGACACTAAGTTAGACTCTAGTTGAGAATCCTGTTACATGTAACTGAACAGTCAAACATTACAGTGACAAAAGTTAATCTGGTCAGTCATTCATTCTGTATGGTAGAAACCATCAAGAGACTATTTCACACACAACTCCTTACAGCTATCCTTTAAATGTCACAATTATCTATAGTATTTCCCTTTCATGACCTGCTGGAAGCTTTCAGTACTCCTCCTGCCTGTTGTTTGTAATTTCCTGGAGACGCATCATGTCCACACTTTTATAAAGCTAAGTGTTTTTGCCTTTAAAACCTTGTGACTGATTTACAGTAATTATTCAATCCTGCTTCCGAAATTGCTGTACCGAGAGTTTCTATTTCATTCTTGGAAAAAATAAAGTGGACATTTTTCATATTGCTCTGAAAAGATAAATTCATGTGGATATTGGTCTGAAAGGGCTAAGTCTGTCTACACCTGGTCTCCAAGGTTGTCCTACCTCTACTCTTCGTACTCGTTCTCCTTTCTATGCTCCCTCTCTTCATAACACACACAAGATGAAGTGGCAAGTTTCTATCTGTCAGAAATCTTTCCTAAATAAGGGTCCTTGACTCTTTCAATTGTGTCCTTCAGCCTTTGAAATGGCTTTGATTATACTCACTATAATGCTCAAGAGACGGTATGATTGCAGGGCAGGTAGGAACTATTATCTTCACTCTTGATAATCTAAACGATGCATGTGGTTGTGGGTGGATAGTATATTTGTGTGAGTGTGTGTGAGTGTGAGCGTGATTGCGTGCAAGTGCGCGTGGATGTGTGTGTGAGAGAACTTTAACATAGTTGTAGAAAGCCAACCCACCACCTTCCCTCTCCTACCACATCTCCTTCAATGACATAGGTCATTACTAACATAGAGAGGGTGACAGGAACAAAGAGCAGGATAGAGAGGGAGAGAAAGATTAAGGGGATGAGGAAGCAAGAGAGACAGCAGGAGAAAGAGAGAAGGGAGGAAGAACAGGCTGACAGGAGAAGAAAGGAAAGATTGAAGATGAGGATGACAGAGTGGGAAGGACAGAAAATGGAGGCAGATTTCAGGAGTGATAATGACTGAGAAATAAAAAGAGAGGAAGGAAGAAACCAGGAAGAGAAACACGGGCATTAGTAAAAAAATGGTGGTGACTTTTTATCCACTCTCAACCATTAACCTCATCAGGTCCGAAGAGCCCAGTAAAATTCAGCGTTTTTTTTGCGACTTTCATTTATTTGCATGTCCAGCACTTATATTTAGCATCACAATTAAGTGTTTTACAATTGTCCTTTCAGAACAACAAGGGCTACAAGTAGAAAATAAAACAATTTGACAAAAACAGTTGTTTTACTATTTTATTTTCAGGACAACCAGAGTTACAAGTAAAATACAAAACAATTTGACAATCTTACATAAACAGTTTCCTTAATGAGTTTTATTGACAAATAGAACATATATACAAAATAAAGTCCTATTTTAACGAGCATTACTGTTCATCTCTTCCAATTTAAACTCTGTCATTACTGACTGTCTCAGGCATTCTACTTTTTAATTGTAATTGTGTGGAATTCCTGGATATGAATGTATTATTATATATAATAGTTGTTTATCCGCACAGTTTTTCCAGTGAAAATGAATGCTGCAGGTACAGAAATGGTTTCCTCAGTAGGAAATGAACATCCAACTAATTAGTAACAACTGTGTGGAGTTTGTGACAGCAACTATGTGAGCTTATTACAATATTATTGACACTATGTCCTGGGATTTCCTATGATGTTCTAATAACTACTTACCTTCTAACTACTCGTGTGGTTGGTTTCTAAACAACTAACTTACTTACTGACATAATTGTCCCCATGGGAAATGTTGTTGCAGTGTGTCACGTTCTGACCTTAGTTATTTTGTTATGTCTTTGTTTTAATATGGTCAGGGCGTGAGTTGGGTAGGGTGTCTATGTTCTTTTTTCTATGATTTGGGATTGCTGTGTTCGGCCTGGTATGGTTCTCAATTAGAGGCAGCTGTCAATAGTTGTCCCTGATTGAGAACCATACTCAGGTAGCCTGGTTTCACTTTTGAGTTGTGGGTGATTATTTCCTGTTTAGTGTTTTTGTTTTTCACCTTACGGGACTGTTCATTTGTTATTTATTGTTTTGTTCAGTGTTCTAGTATGTCATTAAAAGCTATGAAAACTTACCACGCTGCTCATTGGTCCTCCTCTCTTTCTCCCAACGCCAAACGTTACACAGTGTCACGTACACATTTGAAGTGGCGTTTAAAATACAAAATAAATTGACAATACAACTTTCATAACAGTTACATACCAAAAATAATAATAATAATAATAATAAATAAAGAAATACAACTTCTTTTTTTAAAGCCTGCTGGCCGATAGGAACATTAGCGCGAGCTATTTAGGAGGGATATCACACACAAAGTCCAGGTACAGGGGGTGGCTTGGGTCTAAAATGATTTTGTGAGTCTTACGGAGGATCCTGAACATAAAGATCTCATCCAGGCCTGACTGTTTGACTCCAAGTACCTTGCTTGCTGTGTTAATAATCCTTCTCAACATATTTCTCTGGCTGACATTGGCATTGCCAAACCAACAGGCCAATATTCTACATAATTTGATACAGAAAACGTGGTAATTCACTACAATGACCATAATCCATTGCACTTATTCATCCGATCTGTGTGGGGCGAGAAAAACGTGCAATGGAGAGAAAATATCTGAAAATACAGCGCCTTCAGAGAGTATTCACCCCTCTTGACTCTTTCCACATTTTGTTGTGATAGCCTGAATGTTAGATTTTGTGTCATAATGTGTAAGTGGAATTAGGATTTAGAAATGTAATTTTTAAAATAAAAAATGTAAAGATGAAATGTCTTGAGTCAATGAGTATTCAACCCCTTTGTTATGGCAAGGCTAAATACGTTGAGTATAAATTTGCTTAACAAGTCACATAATTTGCATGGACTCACTGTCTGTAATAATAGTGTTGAACATGATTTTTGAATGACTATCTCATCTCTGTACCCCACACATACAATTATCTGTAAGGTCCCTGAGTCGAGCAGTGAATTTCCAGCACAGATTCAACCACATCTACAGGGGAGGTTTTCCAATGCCTCGCAAAGAAAGGCATCTATTGGTAGATGGGTTAAAAAAAGAAAGCAGACATTGAATATCCCTTTGAGCATGGTGAAGTTATAAATTACACTTTGGATGGTCACTACAAAGAAACAGGCATCCTTCCTAAATCAGTTTCCGGAGAGGAAGGAAACCAGCAGGGATTTCATCAATACAAAAAATCAAAAACATGCATATTGTTTACAATAAGTCACTAAAGTAAAACTGCAAAAAAATGTGTTTATACCCTGAATACAAAAAGTTATTTTTGGGGCAACTCCAACACACCACATCACTGAGTACCACTCTTCATATTTTCAAGCATGGTGATGGCTGCATCATGTTACATGCTTGTCATCGGCACATGAGGTTTTTTTTAAATGAAAGAAACAGAATAGAGCTAAGCACAGGAAAAATCCTAGAGGAAAAACTGGTTTAAATCTGTTTTCCGACAGACACTGGGAGACAATTTTACCTTTCAGCAGGACAATAACCTAAAACACAAGGCTAAATATACACTGGAGTTGCTTACCAAGAAGACATTGAATGTTCTTGAGTGGACTCGTTACAGTTTCGACTTAAATGGGCATGAAAATCTATGGCAAGACTTGAAAATGGCTGCCTAGTGTAATGTTGTTCGTCTGCTGTTTGAAGAGAGTCAGACCGAAATGCAGCGTGTAGGTTACTCATGACATTTAATGAAGAAAATACGGTACATGAAATAACTGAAAATACGAAAACAACAAACGAGTGAAACTAATTACAGCCTATCTGGTGACTAACACAGAGACAGGTACAATCGCCCACGAAATACAACGCGCACTCAAGCTACCTAAATACGGTTCCCAATCCGAGACAACTAGAATCAGCTGACTCCAATTAGGAATCGCCTCAGGCAGCCAAGCCAAACTAGACACACCCCTACTAATACACACTCCCAATTAATACAAACCCCAATACGAAATACAACATATAAACCCATGTCACACCCTGGCCTACCCAAACATATAACAAAAACACAAGATACAATGACCAAGGCGTGACAGAACCCCCCCCTAAGGTGCGGACTCCGGGACGCACCTCAAGAGCATAGGGAGGGTCCGGGTGGGCGTCTGTCCATGGTGGCGGTTCTGGCTCGGGACGTGGACCCCACTCCATAAATGTCCTAGTTCCTCCCCTTCGCGTCCTAGGATAATCCATCTTCTCCGCCGACCATGGCCTAATAGTCCTCACCCTGATCCCCACATAACTGAGGGGCAGCTCGGGACCGAGGGCAGCTCGGGACCGAGGGGCAGCTGGCCAGACAAAGGCACACAAAACATCAACTTGCTAACCAGGCGTCTGCCCCTCCCAACCATCACCCCCAGTCCCCGCAAGCAATAAATAAATGACAGAGGGGCAGCTCGGGACAGAGGGGCAGCTCGGGACAGAGGGGCAGCTCGGGACAGAGGGGCAGCTCGGGATAGAGGGGCAGCTCAGGATAGAGGGGCAACTCAGGATAGAGGGGCAGCTCAGGACAGCAGGGCAGCTCGGGACAGAGGGGCAGCCCGGGACAGAGGGGCAGCCCGGGACCGAAGCAGCCCAGTACTGAGAGGAAGCCTAGTACTGAAAGGAAGCTCAGTACTGAGAGGAAGCTCAGGCAGGTAGTAGGCTCCGGTAAATCCTGGCTGGCTGGTGGACCTGGATGATTCAGGTTGTCTGGCCGATCTAGAAGATCTTGGCAGACTGGCACTTCTGGCGGATCCTGGCAGACTGGCACTTCTGGCGGATCCTGGCAGACTGGTGACGCTGGGCCGACTGGCGGCGCTGGGCAGACAGGAGACTCCGGCAGCGCAGGAGAGGAGAAAGGCTCTGGCTGAGCTGAACAGGCGGGAGACTCCAACAGTGCAGGAGAGGAGAAAAGCTCTGGTTGCGCTGAACAGGCAAGGCGCACTGGACGCGCTGGGCCGACTGGTAGCACTGGTGGCGCTGGACAGACAGGAGACTCCGGCAGCGCAGGAGAGGAGAAAGGCTCTGGCTGCGCTGAACAGGCTGGAGACTCCGATAGCACAGGAGGGGAGAAAAGCACTGGCTGTGCTGAACAGGCGATGCGCACTGGACGCGCTGGGCCGACTGGGAGCACTGGTGGCGCTGGACAGACAGGAGACTCCGGCAGCGCAGGAGAGGAGAAAGGCTCTGGCTGCGCTAAACAGGCGGGAGACTCCGATAGCGCAGGAGAAGAGAACAGCTCTGGTTGCGCTAAACAAGCGGGAGACTCCGGCAGCGCAGGAGGGGAGAAAAGCACTGGCTGCGCTGAACAGGCGAGGCGCACTGGAGGCCTGGTGCGTGGTGCTGGAACTGGTGGTACTGGCGTGAGGACACGCACAGGAAGCCTGGTGCGGGGAGCTGCTACCGGAGGACTGGTGTGTAGAGGTGGCTCTGGATAGACCGGACCGTGCAGGCGCACTGGAGCTCTAGAGCACCGAGCCTGCCCAAGCTTACCTGGCTCGATGCCCACTCTAGCCCGGCCAATAGGAAGGGCTGGTATGTGTCGCAGCTGGCTCTGCACCCGCACTGGAAACACCGTGCGCTCCATAGCATAACACAGTGCCTGCCCGGTCTCTCTAGCCCAACGGTGAGCACAGGGAGTATGCGCAGGTTTCCTACCTGGCATAACTATTCTCCCTTTTAGCCCCTCCCAATATTTTTTTGGGGGTGACTTTCCGGTTTCCAACCACGTCGCCGTGCTGCCTCCTCATACATGCGCCTCTCCGCTTTAGCTGTCTCTATTTCCTCCTTGGGAAGGCGATATTCCCCCGGCTGCTCCCAGGGTCCTTGACCGTCTAATTCCTCCTCCCATGTCCAAATCTCCAAATGATGCATTCTCTCTCATTGCAACTGCTCTTCACGATTAACAGGGAGAGTAGGCTCAGGTCTGTTTCCTGACTCAGCCACTCTCTCTCTGCGCTTTCCCCTGTTACCTTCAGTTTTCGCTCTGTATAGCAATGCTTTCCTTCTTGATTCCATACGTGTATAGCCCTCTTCGCATTGCTGTAGGGAATCCCAGGCGGGCTCCTGCACTCGCTCTGGGTCGGCCGCCCACCTGTCGATTTCTTCCCACGTCGTATAATCCTTGCTTCTGTTGTCCATAACGTCCACCTTCAGATCCTGCCAGTTCACACGCTGCTCGGTCTGTGAATCGTGGTGGGTGATTCTGTAATGTTGTTCGTCTGCTGTTTGAAGAGAGTCAGACCGAAATGCAGCGTGTAGGTTACTCATGACATTTAATGAAGAAAATACGGTACATGAAATAACTGAAAATACGAAAACAACAAACGAGTGAAACTAATTACAGCCTATCTGGTGACTAACACAGAGACAGGTACAATCGCCCACGAAATACAACGCGCACTCAAGCTACCTAAATACGGTTCCCAATCCGAGACAACTAGAATCAGCTGACTCCAATTAGGAATCGCCTCAGGCAGCCAAGCCAAACTAGACACACCCCTACTAATACACACTCCCAATTAATACAAACCCCAATACGAAATACAACATATAAACCCATGTCACACCCTGGCCTACCCAAACATATAACAAAAACACAAGATACAATGACCAAGGCGTGACACCTAGTAATGATCAACAACCAACGTGACAAAGGTTGAAGAATTTGAAAAAGAACAAGGTGCAAATATTGTACAATCCCGGTGTGCAGAGCTCTTAGAGACTTACCCAGAAAGTCTCACAGCAGTAATCACTGCCAAAGGTGATTCGAACATGTATTGACTCAGGGGTTTGAATAAATATCTAATCAAGATATATTAGTGTTTTATTTTTCATAAAATAAATGTTTACGCCCCCAAAAATATTCCATTGACATTATGTCACGTTCTGACCTTTATTTCCTTTGTTTTGTCATTATTTAGTATGATCAGGGCGTAAATTGGGGTGAGCAGTCTATGTTTGTTTTTCTATGATTTGGGTATTTCTATGTTTCGGCCTAGTGCTTACCGGGGGGCGAGAGAGACCGGGCAGGCACCGTGTTATGCTGTGAAGCGCTCCGCGTATCAGCCGGGCTAGAGTGGGCATCGAGCCAAGTGCCATGAAGCCGGCTCTACGCATCTGGTCTCCAGTGCGTCTCCTTGGGCCGGCTTACATGGCACCAGCCTTGCGCACGGTGTCCCCGGTTCGCATGCATAGCCCAGTGCGGGCTATTCCACCTCCAGGCACTGGCAGGGCGACCGGGACCATTCAACCGGGTAAGGTTGGGCAGGCTCGGTGCTCAAGAGCTCCAGTGCGCCTGCACGGTCCGGTCTATCCGGTACCACCTCCACGCACCAGCCCTCCGGTGGCAGCCCCCCGCACCAGGCTGTCTCTCCGTCTCATCCTTACAGGTGCTCCCGCCTCTCCAGCGCTGCCGGAGCCTTCCTCCTCTCCAGCGCAGCCAGAGTCTCCCGCCTGTTCTGCGCTGCCAGAGCTCCCGCCCCTCAGTCCAGAGGCACCAGAGCCCCTCATTCCAGAGGCGCCAGAGCTCCTTAGTCAAGCGCTGCCAGACCCTTCCTCTCCAGCGTTGCCGGAGCTTCCCGTCTGCCCAGCGCCATCTGAGCTACCCGTCTGCGCCACCCGTCTGCCCAGCGGCGCCAGTGCCGCCAGTCTGCCCAGCGCCGCCAGTGCCGCCAGTCTGCCCAGCACCGCCAGTCTGCCCAGCGCCGCCAGTCTGCCCAGCGCCGCCAGTGCCGCCAGTCTGCCCGGCGCCACCAGTGCCGCCAGTCTGCCAGGAGCCGCCAGTGCCGCCAATCTGCAAGGGGCCGCCAGTGCCGCCAGTCTGCAAGGGGCCGCCAGTGCCGCCAGTCTGCCAGGAGCCGCCAGTGCCGCCAGTCTGCAAGGGGCCGCCAGTGCCGCCAGTCTGCAAGGGGCCGCCAGTGCCGCCAGTCAGCCAGGGGCCGCCAGTCAGCCAGGGGCCGCCAGTCAGCCAGGGGCCGCCAGATCCCCTCAGCCCAGAGGCGCCAGAGCCCCTCAGCCCAGAGCTTCCGCCCCTCAGCCCAGATCTTCCGCCCCTCTGTCCCGAGCTGCCCCTCTGTCCCGAACTGCCCCTCTGTCCAGTGGGGTCATTGAGAAGGGTTGCCATGGTTAGAAAGCCACAGAGGCGGACAATAAGGCGGACTAAGACGATGGTGAAGTGGGGTCCACGTCCCGCGCCGCCACCGCCACCGCGGACAGATGCCCACCCAGACCCTCCCCTATAGGTTAAGGGTTTGCGGCCGGAGTCCGCACCTTTGGGGGGGGGGGGTGGGTACTGTCACGTTCTGACCTTTATTTCCTTTGTTTTGTCATTATTTAGTATGGTCAGGGCGTGAGTTGGGGTGGGCAGTCTATGTTTGTTTTTCTATGATTTGGGTATTTCTATGTTTCGGCCTAGTATGGTTCTCAATCAGAGGCAGGTGTCATTAGTTGTCTCTGATTGAGAATCATACTTAGGTAGCCTGGGTTTCACTGTGTGTTTGTGGGTGATTATTCCTGTCTCTGTGTTTGCACCAGATAGGACTGTTTTGGGTTTTCACATTTCTTGTTTTTGTTAGTTTGTTCATGTGAAGTGCTTTATTAAACATGAATCAAAACAACCACGCTGCGCTTTGGTCCGCCTCTCCTTCAAGTCAAGAAAACCGTTACACATTAGAGTATTTTGTTTAGATTGTTGACAAAAAATGACAGAGGAAATCACTCATGTTTTGCCTCCAGGACAAGGCTCATGGTAATAAACGTCAACCTGCATAAAAGTGTGCCTTATTTCTTTTGAAGAACTATAAAAAAAATATATGATTTTGTCAGACAGCATAGGCAGCAGCTCTATAGAGATTAGATGATGACTTGGAATTAAACAAAGTAATAAAATAATATACACAACAACGGAATATTTTCTTAATGTGAATAAATGGGGGTTAAGAAGTAATAAGCAGTAATGGGAAGTCACTACCATCATGAGACTTCATTTATTGTTTTATACTGGGTTGTTACAGCATTCAACCAACATAATGCATAGTGCATTTAATGTGGAGGGGGAGATTTTTCAGGGGGTGGGGGACTGTCGGGGTGTCTCGGATGGTTCAGGGGCAGCTCTCGGGGAACTGTGGGGAGATCTTGTATGGTTGGGAGCTTGGGTGTAACAAACTCACTGGTTTGGGTCCCCAACTTGACTTGGTGGGAGATCTGTCAAAGTGCCCTTGGGCGGGACGCTTGACCCTGGTTGCTCCTGTGGGTCGCTCTGGATGGGAGTGTCTGCTAGATGACTGAAAGTAACGTAAATGTTGAGCAGCTTCACTGCAGGTAGATTGTTTTAAAATTCAATTAAAAAAATATACAGTTGAAGTCAGAAGTTTACATACACCTTAGACAAATACATTTAAACTCAGTTTTTCACAATTCCTGACATTTAATCCTAGTAAAAATTCCATCTTAGGTCAGTTAGGATCAACACTTTATTTTAAGAATGTGAAATGTCAGAATAGTAGTAGAGAGACTTATTTCAGCTTTTATTTCTTTCTTCACATTCCCAGTGGGTCAGAAGTTTACATACACGCAATTAGTATTTGGTAGCATTGCCTTAAACAATTTAAACTTGGGGCCTCCCGGGTGGCGCAGTGGTTAAGGGCGCTGTACTGCAGCGCCAGCTGTGCCACCAGAGACTCTGGCTTCGCGCCCAGGCTCTGTTGTAACCGGCCGCGACCGGGAGGTCCGTGGGGCGATGCACAATTGGCATAGCGTGGTTAGGGAGGGATTGGCCGGTAGGGATATCCTTGTCTTATTGCGCTCCAGCGACTCCTGTGGCAGGCCGGGCGCGGTGCACGCCAACCAAGGTTGCCAAGTGCACAGTGTTTCCTCCGACACATTGGTGCGCTGGCTTCTGGGTTGGATGCGCGCGCTGTGTTAAGAAGTAGTGGGGCTTGGCTTGGTTGGGTTGTGTATCGGAGGACGCATGACTTTCAAGCTTCGTCTCTCCCGAGCCCGTACGGGAGTTATAGCGATGAGACAAGATAGTAGCTACTAAATTCAACAAATTATTTGTAAAAATTGGTATAACTTGGGTCAAATGTTTCAGGTAGCCTTCCACAAGCTTCCCACAATAAGTTGGGGGAATTTTGTCCCATTCCTTCTGACAGAAGGAAGGCCTCCTTGCTCACACACACTTTTTCAGTTCTGCCCACACATTTTCTATAGGATTGAGGTCAGGGCTTTGTGATGGCCACTCCAATACCTTGACTTTGTTGTCTTTAAGCCATTTTGCCACAACTTTGGAAGTATGCTTGGGGTCATTGTCCATTTGGAAGACCCATTTGCAACCAAGCTTTAACTTCCTGACTGATGTCTTGAGATGTTGCTTCAATATATCCACATAATGTTCCATCCTCATGACGCCATCTATTTTGCACCAGACCCTCCTGCAGCAAAGCACCGCCACAACATGATGCTGCCACCCCCACAACATGATGCTGCCAACTCCGTGCTTCACGGTTGGGATGGTGTTCTTCGGCTTGCAAGCACCCCCCCTTTTTCCTCCAAACATAATAATGGTCATTATGCCCAAACAGTTCTATTTTTGTTTCATCAGACCAGAGGACATTTCTCCAAGAAGTACGATAATCGTTGTCTCCATGTGCAGTTGCAAACCGTAATCTGGCATTTTTATGGTGATTTTGGAGCAGTGGCTTCTTCCTTGCTGTGCGGCCTTTCAGGTTATGTCGATATAGGACTTGTTTTACCGTGGATATAGATACTTTTGTTTCCTCCAGCATATTCACAAGATCCTTTGCTGTTGTTCTGGGATTGATTTGCACTTTTTGCATCAAAGTACATTCATCTCTAGGAGACAGAATGCGTCTCCTTCCTGAGCGGTATGACGGCTGCGTGGTCCCATGGTGTTTATACTTGCGTACTATTGTTTGTACAGATGAACACGGTACATTCAGGCGTTTGGAAATTGCTCCCAAGGATGAGGTCTACTATTTTTTTTTATATTGATTTTCACATGATGTCAAGCAAAGAGGCACTGAGTTTGAAGGTAGGCCTGGAAATACATCCACAGGTACACCTCCAATAGACTCAAATGATGTCAATTAGCCTAACAGAAGCTTCTAAAGCCATGACATCATATTCTGGAATTTTCCAAGCTGTTTAAAGGCACAGTCAACTTAGTATATGTAAACGTCTGACCCACTGCATATGTGATACAGTGAATTGAAAGTGAAATAATCTGTCTCTAAACAATTGTTTGAAACATTACTTGCGTCATGCACGAAGTAGCTGTCCTAACTGACTTGCCAAAACTATAGTTTGTTAACAAGAAATTTGTGGAGTGGTTGAAAAACGAGTTTTAATGACCCCAACCTAAGTGTATGTAAACTTCCAATTTCAACAGTATATCTTTCTTTTAAAATAACATCTTTGCTACACTGAACAAACAGAGAGAGACACTCATCTCCTCCTCCTAAAATGGTGTCTAGGAACATTTCCCCTAACAAAGCCCCCACATTGCTACTCACCCATTTAGAAACCCACTCACTCCAAACTCCCCATACATAGGCAGGGAGTGGGAGGACGTATGTAATTGGTTATTAGATAGATTTCCACTAGGTCGGCTCATTACAAGGGGAAATGGATGAACCTAAATGGGCTACTTTCTCGCCCATTTCCCAACCCTAAAGAGCTGCTACAAATGCTGCAATTCCAACAACTGGCAATCACAAATGCCTGTCAACATCTAATGGCTAGAGTGCTGTGTGTGTGTGGGTGGGTGACTTATTTTATTTTTAAACCTACCTAGTGGGGGAAATTGTGTTGCTGCCGGTGTGTTTTTAGAAACCATATCCATAATATGCAAATACTATAGGTTATGTCAAATGCATAGTGACCAGGGTACTAATTACAGCAATTTCACCAACACAATAATGATACTATGATGCCACTCAAAGAATATAATTCCAACAGTAAACAGGGTCTAGAATTATACTAATTACAGCCTATGGTAGCTTGACAAGTAGGAGTGTTACTTCCTTTACTATACAGTATTTGTGCTTCTGGCTGTGGTCGACTTGAATTTAAATGACTGGCACCAAGTTGTTGCTGGAGGTAGTCGAGACCAGTGTCCAGTACCAGTAAATGAGTCATGCTCCAAAGATGGGGTGAGCATCCAATACATCAAGCACTTCTCAACACCACTTTAGAAAACATTGAATGTGAATCATTTCAGTGACCAACGTCCTTCAATGGTCCCAATTCAATTGTTTGTCCCTGCTAATACAATTGTTCAGCTATTTCATTTTATTAGTGGCAATGAAAGCATAATCCTTCTTCATCCTCAGCCTGGATCATTTATTTGTTTCATTGTTTTATGAATTGATTTGGAATTGACCAGAAAGGTATTCTTGCCAGTGTGAAGGGTAGAACATGGCAGTGTTTGTGAAGTTCTGTTTGTATGGGACAAGGGGGAGTGCTTGTCCATGTGAGAGTGTGTGTGCACTCGTGCGTTTATAAATATGTATGTTTGCAGCAAGTCGCTGGGGAATTAGAGGAAAGCCTGTCTGTTTCACCTGACTATTTCATTTCCTAATCGCGGCTTATCGATTGTTTGGCTGCTCGATCAATATTTGTTTTCCATGGTGTTTTTCTCCCGGTAAGCATTTCAAGCCATGATTTTACTGGGGTTTCTTGTCGAAACTCTAAGAGACATTGTAGAGCAAATTTGTACAAATTTGCATTGCTTGCTCATTGTGGGTTTTAGGCTGGTTTTCTGTATTAGCACTTTGTGACATCTGCTGATGAAAAAAAGGGCTTTACAAATACATTTGATTGATTGATTGAATGATAGATACAGTGCCTTGCAAAAGTATTCACCCCCCTTGACGTTTTTCCTATTTTGTTGCCTTACAACCTGTAATGCAAATTGAATTTTATTTGGATTTCATGTAATGGACATACACAAAATAGTCCAAATTGGTGAAGTGAAATTAAAATAATTACTTGTTTCAAACAGTACCCCCAAAACAACGGAAAAGTGGTGCATACAGTTGGGAGAACAAGTATTTGATACATTGCTGATTCTGTAGGTTTTCCTACTTACAAAGCATGTAGAGGTCTGTAATTTTTATCATATGTACACTTCAACTGTGAGAGACGGAATCTAAAACAAAAATCCAGAAAATCACATTGTTTGATTTTTAAGTAATTAATTTGCATTTTATTGCATGACATAATAATTTGATACATCAGAAAAGCAGAACTTAATATTTGGTACAGAAACCTTTGTTTTCAATTACAGAGATCATACATTTCCTGTAGTTCTTGACCAGGTTTGCACACACTGCAGCAGTGATTTTGGCCCACTCCTCCATACAGTCCTACTCCAGATCCTTCAGGTTTTGGGGCTGTCGCTGGGCAATACGGACTTTCAGCTCCCTCCAAAGATTTTCTATTGGGTTCAGGTCTGGAGACTGGCTAGGCCACTCCAGGACCTTGAGATGCTTCTTACGGAGCCACTCCTTAGTTGCCCTGGCTGTGTGTTTTGGGTCATTGTCATGCTGGAAGACCCAGCCACGATCCATCTGCAATGCTCTTACTGAGGGAAGGAGGTTGTTGACCAAGATCTCGCGATACATGGCCCCATCCATCCTCCCCTCAACACGGTGCAGTCATCCTGTCCCCTTTGCAGAAAAGCATTCCCAAAGAATGATGTTTCCACCTCCATGCTTCACGGTTGGGATGGTGTTCTTGGGGTTGTACTCATCCTTCTTCTTCCTCCAAACACGGCGAGTGGAGTTTAGACCAAAAAGCTCTATTTTTCTCTCATCAGACCACATGACCTTCTTCCATTCCTCCTCTGGATCATCCAGATGGTCATTGGCAAACTTCAGATGGGCCTGGACATGCGCTGGCTTGAGCAGGGGGACCTTGCGTGCGCTGCAGGATTTTAATCCATGACGGCGTAGTGTGTTACTAATGGTTTTCTTTGAGACTGTGGTCCCAGCTCTCTTCAGGTCATTGACCAGGTCCTGCCGTGTAGTTCTGGGCTGATCCCTCACCTTCCTCATGATCATTGATGCCCCACGAGGTGAGATCTTGCATGGAGCCCCAGACCGAGGGTGATTGACCATCATCTTGAACTTCTTCCATTTTCGAATAATTGCGCCAACGGTTGTTGCCTTCTCACCAAGCTGCTTGCCTATTGTCTTGTAGCCCATCCCAGCCGTGTGCAGGTCTACAATTTTATCCCTGATGTCCTTAAACAGCTCTCTGGTCTTGGCCATTGTGGAGAGGTTGGAGTCTGTTTGATTGAGTGTGTGGACAGGTGTCTTCTATACAGGTAACGAGTTCAAACAGGTGCAGTTAATACAGGTAATGAGTGGAGAACAGGAGGGCTTCTTAAAAAAACGAACAGGTCTGTGAGAGTCAGAATTCTTACTGGTTGGTAGGTGATCAAATACTTATGTCATGCAATAAAATGCTAATTAATTACTTAAAAATCATACAATGTGATTTTCTGGATTTTTGTTTTAGATTCCGTCTCTCACAGTTGAAGTGTACCTATGATAAAAAAAAATTACAGACCTCCACATGCTTTGTAAGTAGGAAAACCTGCAAAATCATCAGTGTCAGGACCCGGTTCCGAACCCGGGTCTCCGGAGTGAGAAACAGTCACTTAACCAACTGAGCCACGAATAGTCGGCAGAACCCAGAAGATGAGGCAGACACAGCAGTACTTGAGACGGTGTATTTAATGAAGTAAAAAGTGAAGTTCTTCAGGAAAACATGTAACTCCACAACCTCAAAAAGGAATTCCATAAGAACAAAGGTAATCCTCCAAGACAAAAAGGTAAATCCACAAGGTGGAAGGTATAGCACAAAAAGCCTCAAAAGATACTCAAAAAACAAACAAACAAGAACAAAAAACAGAATTCCTCAAGAGAGTCCACCGGGATCAACAAGAGTACACAGAGTACTAGGGCTGGGTGCTAACATACAAACACAGAGCACAGAACTGAGGAAAACAAAGAGTTTAAATACAATCAGGGGAAACGAGGCACAGGTGCAAATAATAATGGGGATCAAGGGAAAACAAAAGGTCAAAAGGCACAATGGGGGCATCTAGTGACCAAAAACCGGAA
Organism: Oncorhynchus gorbuscha; assembly: GCF_021184085.1. Taxonomy (NCBI): domain Eukaryota; kingdom Metazoa; phylum Chordata; class Actinopteri; order Salmoniformes; family Salmonidae; genus Oncorhynchus; species Oncorhynchus gorbuscha. The sequence continues at coordinate 19,565,305 of NC_060191.1, forward strand.
CAACCCTGGCCAAATCCTGACAGGCAGTGTATCAAATACATTTAACATTACATTTAAGTAATTTAGCAGACGCTCTTATCCAGAGCGACTTACAAATTGGTGCATTCACCTTATGACATCCAGTGGAACAGCCACTTTACAATAGTGCATCTAAATATTTTAAGGGGGGGGGGGGTGAGAAGGATTACTTTATCCTATCCTAAGTATTCCTTAAAGAGGTGGGGTTTCAGGTGTCTCCGGAAGGTGGTGATTGACTCCGCTGTCCTGGCGTCGTGAGGGAGTTTGTTCCACCATTGGGGAGCCAGAGCAGCGAACAGTTTTGACTGGGCTGAGCGGGAACTGTACTTCCTCAGTGGTAGGGAGGCGAGCAGGCCAGAGGTGGATGAACGCAGTGCCCTTATTTGGGTGTAGGGCCTGATCAGAGCCTGGAGGTACTGAGGTGCCGTTCCCCTCACAGCTCCGTAGGCAAGCACCATGGTCTTGTAGCGGATGCGAGCTTCAACTGGAAGCCAGTGGAGAGAGCGGAGGAGCGGGGTGACGTGAGAGAACTTGGGAAGGTTGAACACTAGACGGGCTGCGGCGTTCTGGATGAGTTGTAGGGGTTTAATGGCACAGGCAGGGAGCCCAGCCAACAGCAAGTTGCAGTAATCCAGACGGGAGATGACAAGTGCCTGGATTAGGACCTGCGCCGCTTCCTGTGTGAGGCAGGGTCGTACTCTGCAGATGTTGTAGAGCATGAACCTACAGGAACGGGCCACCGCCTTGATGTTAGTTGAGAACGACAGGGTGTTGTCCAGGATCACGCCAAGGTTCTTAGCGCTCTGGGAGGAGGACACAATGGAGTTGTCAACCGTGATGGCGAGATCATGGAACGGGCAGTCCTTCCCCGGGAGGAAGAGCAGCTCCGTCTTGCCGAAGTTCAGCTTGAGGTGGTGATCCGTCATCCACACTGATATGTCTGCCAGACATGCAGAGATGCGATTCACCACCTGGTCATCAGAAGGGGGAAAGGAGAAGATTAATTGTGTGTCGTCTGCATAGCAATGATAGGAGAGACCATGTGAGGTTATGACAGAGCCAAGTGACTTGGTGTATAGCGAGAATAGGAGAGGGCCTAGAACAGAGCCCTGGGGACACCAGTGGTGAGAGCGCGTGGTGAGGAGACAGATTCTCGCCACGCCACCTGGTAGGAGCGACCTGTCAGGTAGGACGCAATCCAAGCGTGGGCCGCGCCGGAGATGCCCAACTCGGAGAGGGTGGAGAGGAGGATCTGATGGTTCACAGTATCGAAGGCAGCCGATAGGTCTAGAAGGATGAGAGCAGAGGAGAGAGAGTTAGCTTTAGCGGTGCGGAGCGCCTCCGTGATACAGAGAAGAGCAGTCTCAGTTGAATGACTAGTCTTGAAACCTGACTGATTTGGATCAAGAAGGTCATTCTGAGAGAGATAGCGGGAGAGCTGACCAAGGATGGCACGTTCAAGAGTTTTGGAGAGAAAAGAAAGAAGGGATACTGGTCTGTAGTTGTTAACATCGGAGGGATCGAGTGTAGGTTTTTTTCAGAAGGGGTGCAACTCTCGCTCTCTTGAAGACGGAAGGGACGTAGCCAGCGGTCAGGGATAAGTTGATGAGCGAGGTGAGGTAAGGGAGAAGGTCTCCGGAAATGGTCTGGAGAAGAGAGGAGGGGATAGGGTCGAGCGGGCAGGTTGTTGGGCGGCCGGCCGTCACAAGACGCATACTTGTTCTCCCCACTGTTCTCCCCACTGTATGTATTCACCCCTTTGCTATGAAGCCCCTAAATAAGATCTGGTGCAACCAATTACTTTCAGAAGTCACACAATTAGTTAAATAAAGTCCACCTGTGTGCAATCTAAGTTTCACATGATCTGTCACATGATCTCAGTATATATACACCTGTTCTGAAAGGCCCCAGAGTCTGCAACATCACAAAGCAAAGGGCACCACCAAGCAAGTGGCACTATGAAGACCAAGGAGCTCTCCAGACAAGTCAGGGACAAAGTTGTGGAGAAGTACAGATCAGGGTTGGGATATTTAAAAATATCCCAAACTTTGAACATCCCACAGAGCACCATTAATCGGCTCATTCATCCCACTCATCTACCCTGTAACTATTCCCCAGGTTGTTGCTGCAAATGAGAACGTGTTCTCAGTCAACTTACCTGGTAAAATAACGGATAAATAAAGTAAAATAAATTAAATCCATTTTTTCATAATGGAAAGAATATGGCACCACAACAAACCTGCCAAGAGAGGGTGGCCCACCAAAACCCACGGACTGGACAAGGAGGGCATTAATCAGAGAGCCAACAAAGAGACCAAAGAGAAACCTGAAGGAGCTACAAAGCTCCACAGCGGAGATTGGAGTATCTGTCCATAGAACCACTTTAAGCCGTACACTCCACAGAGCTGGGCTTTATGGAAGAGCGAACAGAAAAAATAACCAAACATGTTTGGTGTTCACCAAAAGGCATGTCGGAGACTGCCCAAACATATGGAAGAACGTACTCTGGTCAGTTGAGACAACAATGTAGCTTTTTGGTCATCAAGAAAAACGCTATGTCTGGTGCAAACCCAACACCTCTCATCACCCCGAGAAGACCACCCCCACAGTGAAGCATGGTGGTAGCAGCATCAATCTGTGGGGATGTTTTTCATCGGCAGGGACTGAGAAACTGGTCAGAATTGAAGGAATGATGGACGGCGCTAAATACAGGGAAATTCTTGAGGGTAACCTGTTTCATTCTTCAAGAGATTTGAGACTGGGATGGAGGTTCACCTTCCAGCAGGACAATAACCCTAAGCATACTGCTAAAGCAGCACTCGAGTGGTTTAATCGGAAACATTTAAATGACTTGTGATGGCCTAGTCCAAGCTCAGACCTCAATCCAATTGAGAATCTGTGGTATGACTTAAAGATTGCTGTACACCAGCGAAACCCATCCAACTTGAAGGAGCTGGAGCAGTTATGCCTTGAAGAATGGGCAAAAATCCCAGTGGCTCGATGTGACAAGCTTATAGAGACATACCCCAAGATACGTGCAGCTGTAATTGCTGCAAAAGTTGGCTCTGCAAAGTATTTACTTTGGGTGGGGGAGAATAATTATGCACGCTCAAGTTTTCCATTTTTTGGTCTTATTTCCTGTTTGTTTCACAAAAAAATATTTTTGCATCTTCAAAGTAGTAGGCATATTGTGTAAATTAAATGATACAAACCCCCAAAAGCCAATGTATAGGGAATCACCACTCTGGAACATGAGCAATATCTCCTTCACAAGGTTGGGTCTTCAAATATTTGCATCTGTTTGGTCATAAATGATGTGATCACAGGTTAGTGTAAGCAGTAATATCTGTGCTCAACATCCTCCTAATGTACAGATATTTTTTAGCTGCTTTTATGTTGGCAGAAAATCAAGGCCGGGCTAGCTTTTAGATATCCCTCCATAATTTCACTGCTGTGTATTTCCCTACTGACAGAGAAAAGAATTACTACATAATGCAATGTCTATAGGGCATTACCAAAATACCTGGCTGCATTTGTAATGTTGCACATCCTTTCAAACTGCTGTTGTTGTTTTGAGTTGTTTTGAGCTCTAAATGATCAAGATAATTGACTCATTATCAGCAGAAGCAGGAACAATAATCTAGATAAACATGCATTTATACACAAATGCCTAATATACACACTCACATGCACACTCTTCCTAAACTTCTATTTAAAACCCCAGAAGGTAACCCAGGATCTACTATTCATATGGGACAGTGCTTGTCACACCCTGATCTGTTTGACCTGTCTTTGATTGTCTCCACCCTCCTCCAAGTGTCACCCATCTTCCCCGTGATCCCCTGTGTATTTATACCTGTTTTTCTGTCTGTCAGTTCCAGTTTGTCTTGTTTGTTCAAGCCTACCAGCGTTTTGTCTCAGCTCCTGCTTGTCCCCACTCTTTTTCTCACCCTCCTGGTTTTGACCCTTGCCGTGCCTGCCTGACCTGAGCCTGCCTGCCATACCTTTGCCCTACCTCTGGATTACCGACCTCAGCCTGACCTGAGCCTGCCTGCCATACCTTTGCCCTACCTCTGGATTACCGACCCCAGCCTGACCTGAGCCTGCCTGCCATACCTTTGCCCTACCTCTGGATTACCGACCTCAGCCTGACCTGAGCCTGCCTGCCATACCTTTGCCCTACCTCTGGATTACCGACCTCAGCCTGACCTGAGCCTGCCTGCCATACCTTTGCCCTACCTCTGGATTACTGACCTCAGCCTGACCTGAGCCTGCCTGCCATCCTGTACCTCTCCCCCACTTCTTTGGACTATTGACCCCTGCCTGACCTGTCTATTTTGCTTGCCCCTTTGGGATTTGGTCTGCATCTGGGTCTTACCTTCATACCTGATAGGTGCTGCTAAATCCAGTATAGGTCATTAACATTCCGCCCCGTCCCAATTCCAAAATCAGAGGCATCGTATTGGTTTTCTATACAACACATTTTCCACAAATCTTTCTCCTGAGCAAACCTTTAGAACTGTCAACAACAACAACCACATCTTTAATGATGACTAATTGCATCCAAAACTCATCTGTTTTCCCCCCAAAAGAATAGAGAAAAGAAACCATCAGAATAACAAAACTATGATACGCCGCTATTCATTTAGTAATTAGGGAAGATGGATTAATTATAGTACCTGCTGAGAGGGTGAGAATACTAATGTTTCAGAAGAAATCCCAATACTGTGTCAATCTAGCCACAACAGGTGTTCCAAACTTTGATCCACAGATATGTATGTGCTTATGGGTTATTGACCATGGGGTAGATTGAAAGGGAATGGCTTACAGACTAAACAGAGAAAAGTGGTGAGGATAAAAGTGATATTCAACAGTATTTCTATGCAGTGAAGTACTTAAGTCATTTTTGGGGGTATGTGTACTTTACTTTACTATTTATATTTTTGACAACGTAAAAGTTTACTTCACTACATTCCTAAAAATTCTGTTATTTTTACTCCATACATTTTCCCTGACACCCAAAAGTACTCGTTACATTTTGAATGCTTAGCAGAACAGAAAATGGTCCAATTCGCACACAAAAGAACATCTCTAGTCATCCTTACTGCCTCTGATCTGGCGGACTCACTAAACACAAATGCTTTGTTTTTAAATGTTAATGTTGGAGTGTGACCCTGTCTATCCATAAATACAATTTAAAAAACAAGACAATTGTGCTGTTTGGTTTGCTTAATATAAGGAATTTTTAATTATTCCTACTTTTAGACTTTTACTGGGTGACTTTTTCACTTTTCCTATTAAGGTATCTTTACTTTTACTCAAATATGACAATTGAGTACTTTTTTGACCACTGCTCCTATGTAGAATTCTGATAAGAAAATGGTATCAGAAAAAACAGACAGTAAGTCATTGAATTACAAATCACTTAAATATAATTAAAAAACTGTGAAGGCCCTTTCACTGAAATGCTGGCTCAAAAAAGAGACTAACCATACTACAAAATGTAAAAAAAATAATATAGAGGTGATATTGATTTGCTGGCTGCACATGGCCCTCTCACCACCTTCATAATCATATCAACCTCTTCACAACCCATTGTATTACTCTACCACTATCTGATAGGAGGCCTTAGAAAAGAGATGGGAGATGAAGTCAGTGGCTTTTCCATTTGAAAAGCCTGACATATGACCCAGCAGAGCTAGCCTCTTATCAAAAGAGAAGACAATAAGAGGAATTCTTGAAACTGACATGCCAAGTGAGGACATGCCAAGAGTAAGGACATGCCAATACCCGCTTTGACGATGGGGAAAACGTGGGACAACTGTTAAAAAGGTATAATCAAGTTATAATCCTCTGCTTACTGTCAGGAAAAATGTACAGCCTTTCTAAGGACTGTAATTTATGGCTAATGTAGTGTACAGTATAATAATTGTCCTATTCGTGAAATTGTCGGCTATGCAGTGCACAGATTATGACTATTTAACTGTGAAATATGCCATGGAACTTCCAAACTTTTTAAGATTATGAATAAACATTTGACTTTTCCATGGAAGCTCCATCACTACATTGAGAAGGGAGGATTAGAGCAGAGTAACTTTGCATTACAATGAAAATAGTACGTACCTAAATAATAGTCCTAGCCTCCACTAATACCAATGGTTTCCTGGACACAGAAGCACATTCAATGGAGAATCTCTATTAAACATGCTTTTTAGTGCAGGACTAGGCTTAATCTGTGTCCGAGAAACCCTAAAACCAAATGGTTCTAAAATGTTCATGTTAGTGAAACAGTCCCTGCATGACTGAATAAGTCACATTATTAAATTGCAATCCATGGAATTCAAACTTCTGAAAAACATCTCTGCATGAGGTCTTTTGCCTTTTGGTAGGCCGTCATTGTAAATAACAATTTGTTCTTAACTGACTTGCCTAGTTAAATAAAGGTTTTTCCATTAAATAAACATTTAAGTCAATCAATTACTAACTCACTCAATCCATCACTTACTCACTGACATAGCACAATAACTCTCCACTAACTTCTGAGCTCATTTCTCCCCTGAGTCGTATGGTGGGCAGGGCATGGCGTGTCAGACAGTGTGGCTGGGCTGGGTGATGCCAGTGACAGGGGCATGCCCCTGACTGTCACCAGCCTGCATGGCACTTCCAAGGGACAGAGCACAAGCTAGAGGGAGAGTGTGTAAGTAAAATACCCTTCAAAGTCTGTCTGATGATACAGACATACAACACCTCACTCTGTGTCAGAGCCTCCCTGATGACATGCAGCACCAGCTTTACATACAGTATGGGAGAGTACGCACAGAGAAACTGTATCAGACTATTGTGATCTGGAGTTTTCAGTTAGTGCCATGATAGATTTTATTGCACTCGTTCACATCTTTATTCGTTTGCATGTTACATTGATCAAATGTCAGCCATAGTGGAAACACAAGCAGCCTGGTATCATGGACTAGACATAACATAGTGGACATAAATTCGGTACACTCAAATTAGTGTGACATATATCTATATCAAACGTAACATAAGACTGAAGGTTCTTTAGGAAAAATGAAAAGAAGGTTGGTTGGTCGGGGTGGATGGGTAGACGTAGAACGAGAACGTCTGGTAACCCAAAGGTTGTTTGTTCAAATCTCATTAAGGACAACTTTAGTAAACTAGCATACTTGCAACTACTTACTACTTTTGAGCTCCTTTGAATCTACTTAGTGTAGGAGAGTTAAAAAGGTTATTCCATCAAACTTCAAATTATTAGAATAGTACACAACACAGAACAGAACAACCAGGTTGAGGGTCAGTGGCCAAAGCTCGTGAACAGGAATATTCCAAGTTCAGACAGAAGGGGGTAGTCAGATCACTATGATCGCCATGAACTGTACTTTTGGTGTCTCTTTTTAATTGTTGCATTACTGGTGCTGCCTGTTGATGTTCGGTAGGCAGCTACAGTAGCTGAATGATGTTAACATCTTCGGGTTGTGTTTCATTAATTGTATTTTATTTCATCTGGGTGCTTGCGTCACCTACTAACACCCTGGTACTACCCATAGCTCCCATTCTTCTCAGTCCGAGAAAACACTGAGAGAGAAAGGTATATGTTGCAGATTACTCCTTTGTCGAAGTCCATAATGTGAAATAAATAAAACATCCCAAGGTTAATGCTGTAGATATTATTATAAGGGAGTTTGAGACTATTGAAACATGTAACTTTCAGAGTTTTATTGTTGTTATTAATATAGCTTACAGAGTGCTAAAAGTGCTGCTGTTGCTAGCTAGCATGCCTTTCTGTGATGCAGACGGTTAGCTGAGCTGCCGACTGGTGATAGCGTTGCATTATGGGAGATGTCGTTTTGGCACTCTAAGGTCTGAATGGGCTAGAGGTGATTTCACGTTGTAACTTGTTTGTACATGAGTTGTTGTATTTTGGTACGGTCAACACTGAAAACACCTAGCAATGTATTGGGGATGTGAGACTGGATATGTGTTTTACCTTTCTTCATGCTCCTGTGTAGAACAACTTGTCAGATGTTGCATTGGAGACTGATGTGTTCCTGTCTTTTCACAATACTATTGCAGGTATGGTTCTATTGTCTAAGAATTAAGACTATAGATTTGTTGTATTAAGGACTGGTTATTATTTTATACTATACATTATGGCTTTATGTATGAATGTGATTTGTGTGAGTCCGAGAAAACACAGAGAGAAAGAACAACTTGTCAGATGTTATGTTTCGAACCCATGAGAAACCCCCTCAGCCCCAGAGTCAGTGCATGTAACACGCCAGCGTCTGGTGCATTGGAGACTGATGTGTTCCTGTCCTGTCTTTTCACAATACTATTGCAGATCAACATAAAAGCCTAAAAGACAGCCGTGGTGTCGCTCTTCATTTCTTGGTTCTCCTGTGGTACATAAGAAACCAGCTACATTGGCATTCCAGCTAACCCTTCCCCTAAAACTAACCTTCAAATTTTAACCTAACTCCTAACCCTAACTTTAATCCTAATCCTAACCTTAATGTTAGCCACAACAAATTGGAATTCGTAACATATTATAAATTCGTAACATACTGGACAAATTGCAATTCGTAACATATCATACGAAATGGATGATGGACGTCCACAAATTAATACATACCATACCAAACGGAACATATCATACTAATTTGAGTTTACTATCTTACGTCTACCCCTAGTCCAGGTTGACACAGGATATGCTCAAGGTAATTCAGTGGTGTTCCACTGTTATATCTCTGAAGCATTTAGCTTCAGAGATAGTTACCGCTTACTGCAAAGTTACCGCTTACTGCAAAGTAATGTTCGTGAATGTGGATGTTGTTACCATGGGGGAATGAGTTAGGAGACATAAGTAGCTATTAGAGGTGTTTAAACAAAATGCTGTAATATAAAAGACTCTTCGGGTTCTTCTGCCCTTTGGCTGTGAATCACTTGGGGTCCCAATTAATCGTTGGATGCCTTGAAATGGGTGTAGCTATGATGTTATGAGAAGAGTGGATACTGAGAGAGCAGACGTATCAGGGAAATAGCTGGCCCGAGGCTAGATAACACAATTGCAGCACTCTCATTCTCTCCACAGCTGATAAAGGCTTGGGCTGTCTGTGTCTGCATAGAGTGTAGCTGCCTTGTGAGAATGGGAAAGATTCTCCGGCTTGCAGGCAGGAAGCTGTTCATTAAAAACCATGCAGAATATGACACAAAGCAGGAAGCTAAATATGCCCTAGTGGATGGGTGTTGACAATTGAACAGCTGTTGGCTTCATCGTACAATACCAATCGATTAGATGGCAGGATATGAATCCCTGTGCCTGGTAACTCTAGGTGTGTATTTTCTCTTGTCTGGTTGAAATTGAAATATATTGTGCGTGTGTGTGTGTGTGTGTGTGTGTGTGTGTGTGTGTGTGTGTGTGTGTGTGTGTGTGTGTGTGTGTGTGTGTGTGTGTGTGTGTGTGTGTGTGTGTGTGTGTGTGTGTGTGTGTGTGTGTGTGTGTGTGTGTGTGTGTGTGTGTGTGTGTGTGTGTGATTTGAGAGGTGTGTATAATGCATTAGAATAGATGTTGCCCCAGTAACAACAGGAGTTTTAGCCCTGGCCCTTGCACATCATTGTCCCAATGTAACATTATGGGATGTTATTGCTCCTTTGCTCAGCTGTTGCTCTTTTTACTCAACTGTAAAAGCACTTTAAAATCACTCCATTAAGCCAAACTAAACCCACAGACTATAACAGGAACTTGTATTATCTGTATGATAATTCTGGACTTCCGAAGCGACACACTATGTCACTTGAAATCACTGTAGCATCTCCGGAATACCAACCAGAGGATTAGGATGGGAGAGACAATGACTTTTAATAAATCGGTTCATATTTTCCACCCATAAAAAACAAGTGATGCAAAAAATCGGCTCCAATCTCCTCTCTTGTCAAGCAATCCACAAGCCGCACAAGACGCGATTACGCCTGAGATAAGAGGATTTGGGCTATTATTCACAAGGAGATTGTGTCTTTTTTGGACTGCAAAAATCAAAATGGGTCTGCCGATCAGAATCCCCTATTTCTGTCTCAGTGGTTGCTAATCCATGATGATACTGAAGACTGCACACTCACGTGATCTTGAATATGTTTCAGAGAACTACGTCAAACTAACACTGGACCACGCCTAAACATTGGGGAAATGTTAAAATGCCTATTGCTCTGTGATCCTGTCTAAATGAATCCCAGTAGAGTTGGCCAGTTCTAACACAGATGCACTACTCGTTGTCACCACACTAATAAACTGTCTCTGTAACATTCAGCCAAACCCTGTCCACGTTCACAATCCATCAGTGCTTTTTAAAGGCTTAATAAATGACCATGTCTAATGCCTAAGACATACTCAAGGCCTCAGAGCAGCCTCAGAGATATAAGCATATTCTAATAAGCACTCAGACAGTCAGGGTAAAAATGATAACCATCTGGACATTTCCATATCTGTCTCATCATTCTCCATTCATTTGCCTTATGACTGGCCCTGTTTTCTGAATCTGTTCCAGCGGTATGAGACAGCCAAAGGACAGACAGTCTTTGAGAGCTCTCTTAGGGTTCCGGCTGCAGACAGAGAAGCAGTCACAATACGGGCCATTTTCTCACTGTAAACACTTAACCCAAATCTAAGGGTGAAAAGTTGATTGTGACTATTGAAAGAGGGGAGGAAAGGGAATGAGGGATGGGGGTGGGGGAGGGAAGGAAGGAAGGAGTAAGGGAAAATGAAGTTGAAAATGAGAGCAATAAAGAAGGTGAAAATGAGAACAATAAAGAAGGTGAAAATGAGAACAATAAAGAAGGTGAAAATGAGAGCAATAAAGAAGGTGAAAATGAGAGCAATAAAGAAGGTGAAAATGAGAACAATAAAGAAGGTGAAAATGAGAATAAAGAAGGTGAAAATGAGAACAATAAAGAAGGTGAAAATGAGAACAATAAAGAAGGTGAAAATGAGAACAATAAAGAAGGTGAAAATGAGAACAATAAAGAAGGTGAAAATGAGAGCAATAAAGAAAAAATGAGAACAATTGAGAACAATAAAGAAGGTGAAAATGAGAACAATGAAAATGAAAATGAGAACAATAAAGAAGGTGAAAATAAAGAAGGTAAAATGAAGCAATAAAGAAGGTGAAAATGAGAACAATAAAGAAGGTGAAAATGAGAACAATAAAGAAGGTGAAAATGAGAGCAATAAAGAAGGTGAAAATGAGAACAATAAAGAAGGTGAAAATAAAGAAGAAAATGAGAACAATGAAAAAATGAGAACAATAAAGAAGGTGAAAATGAGAACAATAAAGAAGGTGAAAATGAAAATGAAGAAAATGAGAACAATAAAGAAGGTGAAAATGAGAGCAATAAAGAAGGTGAAAATGAGAACAATAAAGAAGGTGAAAATGAGAGCAATAAAGAAGGTGAAAATTAGAGCAATAAAGAAGGTGAAAATGAGAAAAATAAAGAAGGTGAAAATGAGAGCAATAAAGAAGGTGAAAATGAGAGCAATAAAGAAGGTGAAAATGAGAGCAATAAAGAAGGTGAAAATGAGAGCAATAAGGAGAGAGGATTGGCACACATATTATTTTATTATTTTAACAACAGTGATCTGGATACGTATTGCATTAAGAGGAATATGTGGAAAATGTCATTTCCTCCTCTCTCTGAATGTGCATATTTTGGCAAATAATATTGCCTGAAGAGCTGCAACCACTTAAACATTTAAACATAAGAGCATATATTCCACCAATTCGGTGCCTTCTGAGAAATAAAACATCTGATTTCACAAAAAATGTAATTTCTGTCATATATATATATATATAAAAAATCTTTAAAAAATGATTTATTGAATTCTCCATGTGGTCTTTTTTACTTCATTGACTATAACAGGCTTTTAAAATGCTTATTGGTGCACAATTTCTACTTCAAATATTAAAGGGTCACTCATTCCATGGAACGACATAGTAACGTAAAATACATGTTGGGTTATTGGTTTCTATTCAGCTCCAATATTCCCTCATACGGTATAGGCTACAGTCAAGACAAATTACTGGAAATGTTGTGCTCAAAACACTGGAATGCCCATCAAAACCAACATTAACAAAAACTGCATGCATGTAAAACTGACAGCGATCTAAGCTAATCCGCAATTCCATCAACACTGGCCTGCTTTCCCCACTGAGCTGAGGCAGTATACAACCAGTATCAGATTCCAGTCTGAAGACAGTAAACGTGGCCATCAAACCACCCATAAAAAGCAAGTATCACCAGGCTTATGGTGACACATTGAAGTTTTGAAGCCCAGTTGTGGTTGACTGGATCTGTGGGTAAAGTCAGGAAATCCCTCCAAGCTGGTGCTGAGGCTCCATAATGATATAATGGGGCTGTGGTGCATTCAACAGAGACGTTTTGGGCCATGATACAGAGGAATGGAGCCATAAAACCTAGATCATCGGCTTAACGTACCGGACTAAAGCTATACGCTACTTAATCTGAGGAGAACTTGTCTATCACTGTTATGGAGTCGTAGTCCTTACAATACCTTGCAAGAGTATACATCTGGCTGTCTTTTTCAAGTAAAAAGATACTATGTTACTACAGTACACTCACAATCACAATATACAAATCCAACCTATATTATGCAGTCAAACATTTGCTTTGCTGTTGTTGAATAAACAGATGTGTATTCTTGCGAATACTCACGCACAGATGATATCAGTACTCCACACTGCTACAGTGTGACTCATTACAAAGGTGCGCCATGACAGAAGAATACTTGATACAGAAGCTCCCCTGCTGCCACTGAGGTGCAGAGTGTAGTCATCCATCTTGTTCCCTGTAAGCCAGGGTTTCATCTCACAGGGCTTTTGACAGATGGCTGCAGGGAACTGTTTCCCTGTGAAAGGTCAGGATCTCTCCAGATCTCATATGTGGTGTAGACTCTTCATGTCACAGGGGGAGCACATAGACATGAGAGGGGAGAGAGGTGATGCTATCAGATACAACCTAGCTTTATGTGATGTTTACTAAAGAAATGTTGTATATGATCAAATTGTATTTATAGTTTAGAGGCCGTATGTTTCTAAGATGGGGTAATAGCCTAATATTGGAGAATTAATTATACAGTTAAAGTTTATGTAGCCAATTGGAAGGTCTCACATCTATCCTATTGCATAATGAAACGCTTCTCTCTCCTGTGCACCCCGTGAACATCATCACCACTCCTTACCGCCTCACCCAAGCTGAGAGACACTAATTAAAAAAACAGGTATGGAGGGTGGCGTCGCTGCCGAGCGCAACACAGTCACAGCCGTCAAAAACCTCATCTTGGTAATTACACCCCTCAGTTCCGTAACATTTACAGCGTGGCACTAATTGCTTTCTCTGTAATTGTGTTACTTTTTTTTATTTCCCTGTGAGAGATAATGAAGGAGAAGTCATTGGCCATCTGCGCCAGAGGTACCTGAAAGAGCCTGGTAGAGATTGGAGGATCAACACTGTATGCATCTATAATACATTGACAAATATGGGTCCATTTAGCAATGCTAAGCAGCTGAGAAATGACTTCTTTATTATGATGACAAGGCGCACAGGTGAATTATGGGTGTTTAGCGCAGCACGCCATGGGTGCGGTGCCTGGAGCATCATTTTTTATACTCACAATTTAATTACATCCCTGTAATCGATACAGGACTTTTGATGAATGGTTTAATAAGAGAGTAACTTCAGTCACATGCACACAGATGTGCGCACATACAGTACACACACACACACAAGCGCCCTAAAATGACGCCAGATGAAATGGCAGCAGTTTTAATTGGGCCCAACCAATTGTGCTATTATGTGGGGGATTTTCACGTTATTTGTAACTTATTTTGTACATAATGTTTCTGCAACCATATCTTATGGCAAAAAAAGATATTCTTGATATCAGGACAGAGATCACACACCTCGGATTAGACAAATATTTTTTCTACAACCTAGACGACGCACAAGACATTCTCCAAACACCAGGACCAACATCCCTGTTATTTGCAACAGGAAGCGACGCAGATAAAGAGGACAAAGAGCCGGATGCCTGGTCATGACCCGGTGAAGGTGACTGGGAAAGCTGCCATTACCGTCAATACAACTCACCAACATGCAATCATTGGACAATAAATTAGACGAGGTACGATCACAAATATCCTACCAACGGGACATCAAAAACTGTAATATCTTATGTTTCACGGAATCGTGGCTGAATGATGACATGGATATTCAGCTAGCATTCAGCTAGCGGGATATACGCTGCAGGGAGGGGGGGGGGGTGGTCTGTGCATATTTGTAAACAACAGCTGGTGCACGAAATCTAAGGAAGTCTCTAGATTTTGCTCGCCTGAAGTAGAGTACATTGTGATAAATTGCAGGCCACACTACTTGCCTAGAGAGTTCTCAGCTATACTTTTTGTGGCTGTTTATTTACCACCACAGACAGATGCTGGCACTAAGACCACACTCAGTCAGCTGTATAAGGAAATAAGCAAACAGGAAACCACTCACCCAGAGGCGGCGCTCCAAATGGCCAGAGACTTTAATGTAGGGAAACGTAAATCAGTTCTACCAAATTTCTATCATGTTAAATGGGCAACCAGAGGGAAAAAAATTCTAGATCACCTGTACTCCACACACAGAGACGCGTACAAAGCTCTCTCACCCTCCATTTGGAAAATCCGACCACAACTCTATCCTTCTGATTCATGCTTACAAGCAAAAATTAAAGCAGGAAGCACCAGTGACTCAGTCTATAAAAAAGTGGTCAGATGAAGCAGATGCTAAACTACAGGACTGTTTTGCTATCACAGACTGGAACATGTTCCGGGATTCTTCCGATGGCATTGAGGAGTACACAACATCAGTCACTGGCTTTATCAATAAGTGCATCAAGGACGTCATCCCCACAGTGACTGTACGTACATTCCCCAATCAGAAGCCATGGATTACAGGCAACATTCGCACTGAGCTAAAGGGTAGAGCTGCCGCTTTCAAGGTACGGGACTCTAACCCGGGAAGCTTACAAGATATCCTGCTATGCCCTGCGACGAACCATCAAACAGGCAAAGTGTCAATACAGGGCTAAAATTGAATCATACTACACTGGCTCCAACGCTCGTCTTATGTGGCAGGGCTTGCAAACTATTACAGACTACAAAGGGAAGCACAGCTGCAACCAGTGACACAAGCCTACCAAACAAGCTAAATCACTTCTATGCTCGCTTCGAGGCAAGCAAAACTGAGGCATGCATGAGAGCATCAGTTGTTCCGGACGACTGTGTGATCACACTCTCCGTAGCCGACATGAGTAAGACCTTTAAACAGGTCAACAAACACAAGGCTGTGGGGCCAGACGGATTACCAGGACGTGTGCTCCAGGCACGTGCTGACCAACTGGCAGGTGTCTTCACTGACATTTTCAACATGTCTCTGATTGAGTCTGTAATACCAACATGTTTCAAGCAGACCACCATAGTTCCTGTGCCCAAGAACACAAAGGCAACCTGCCTAAATGACTACAGACCCGTAGCACTCACATCCGTAGCCATGAAGTGCTTTGAAAGGCTGGTAATGGCTCACATCAACACCATTATCCCAGAAACCCAAGACCCACTCCAATTTGCATACCGCCCAAACAGATCCACAGATGATGCAATCTCTATTGCACTCCACACTGCCCTTTCCCACCTGGACAAAAGGAACACTTATGTGGGAATTCTATTCATTGACTACAGCTCAGAGTTCAACACCATGGTACCCTCAAAGCGCATCACTAAGCTAAGAATCCTGGGACTAAACACCTCCCTCTGCAAATGGATCCTGGACTTCCTGACGGACCGCCCCCAGGTGGTGAGGGTAGGTAGCAACACATCTGCCACACTGATCCTCAACACTGGAGCACCACAGGGGTGCGTGCTCAGTCCCCTCCTGTACTCCCTGTTCACCCACGACTGCATGGCCAGGCACGACTCCAACACCATCATTAAGTTTGCAGACGACACAACAGTGGTAGGCCTGATCACAGAATATGACGAGACAGCCTATAGGGAGGAGGTCAGAGTCCTGGCCGTGTGGTGCCAGAATAACAACCTATCCCTCAACGTAGCCAATACTAAGGAGATGATTGTGGACTACAGGAAAAGGAGGACGATTCACATCGATGGGGCTGTTGTGGAGCAGGTTGAGAGCTTCAAGTTCCTCAGTGTCCACATCAACAACAAACTAGAATGGTTCAAACACACCAAGACAGTCTGGAAGAGGGCACGACAAAGTCTATTCCCCCCCAGGAAACTAAAAAGATTTGGCATGGGTCCTGAGATCCTCAAAAGGTTCTACAGCTGCAACATCGAGAGCATCCCTGACTGGTTGCCTCACTGCCTGGTATGGCAATTGCTCGGCCTCTGACCGCAAGGCACTACAGAGGGTAGTGCGTACGGCCCAGTACATCACTGGGGATAAGCTGCCTGCCATCCAGGACTTCTACACCAGGCGGTATCTGAGGAAGGCCCTAAAAATTGTCAAAGACCCCATCCATCCCAGTCATAGACTGTTCTCTCTACTACCCTATGGCAAGTGGTACCAGAGTGCCAAGTCCAGGACAAAAATGCTTCTCAACAGATTTACCCCCAAGCTATAAGACTCCTGAACAGGTAATCAAATGGCTACCCGGACTATTTACATTGTGTGCCTCCCCCCAACTCCCCCAAACCCTCTTTATATGCTGCTGCTACTCTCTGTTTATCATATATGCATAGTCACTTTAACTATATATTCATGTACATACTACCTCAATTGGTCCGACCAACCAGTGCTCCCGCACATTGGCGAACCGCTACTGTATATAGCCTGTCTTTTTACTGTTGTTTTATTTCTTTACTTACCTATTCTTCACCTAACACCTTCTTTGCACTATTGGTTAGAACCTGTAAGTAAGCATTTAACTGTTGTATTCGGTGCACGTGACAAATAAACTTGGATTTGATTTGATTTGATACCTTGTTCAGTTCCTTCATACTGAAGTGTCGTTGTCACTGAAATTTGTAATAGCGAACCACTTTCTGAACAAAATCTTTGAAAGGATGTTAAAAGGGTTTCATAGCAATAAGAGAGGAGTATCTAAACTGAATAAACAGTTTATATCTTTTTAAACTCAAATATAAAGTGCTAAATCTGAAGGAATATGAGATAAACAAATAAATCATATTTGAAATTCTACCCTTCACGGACAGAAGTGTTTGGAGTAATTTAGACTTGGGTTTCTTTCATGTTTTGTGGTCAAGTCATTTTCTTACTATTCTTCCTATGTTACAGTTACAAAATGTGCTGATAAGGCTCTGGCTCTGTGAGCTTATTAAATCGTTAATATTTTTAAAAATTCTTAGAGCTTTCCTTGGATATTAAGCATTTCATATTAATGGGAATATCCCACATCAAAGTTCTTTTTGGATTGGGGACAGAAATGACTGTCGCAGAAGTGAGGTGCAAAGTGTAAGTGAAGTTTGGCTTACATCCTGCAACCATATCCCTCCATATAAAGAATAAGCTGACGGATCATAAAAATGAGAGGGATTTTAAAGTTCTGGAGCATATCCAGTCCAGGGACTGGAACTGATAAATTTTAAGTTATAATAAGGTCTTTGAATCCCCTATGGATCTCTCTCTCTAAATATTGAACTACCTTTATGGGAGGGACAGTGCTCGGTGTTTTGTGAGGACTGTTTTGTGCGGAGAACATCAACAAAGACAAAGAATAAACTCATCCAACGCTTGGCACACTGTAAGTTTATTTGACATCAAAATATCCATGGGTTAGCTTTCTCACCACTGCACCTGTCACAATATTATGATGTAATTTATCACATGATAGAAATTCCAGTTGATGTGTCATATTTTGAATAGTATTCTGTGGATATTTGAAAGTGGACTTTCAACATAAATCCTGTGACTGAAAATATTGTGACCTCAACAGAGGTCAAACCGATCTGGAGCAGTGTTTTATCTCCAGTACTAACGGTCAATGGCTTGTGACCTCAATAGAGGTCAAACCGATCTGGAGCAGTGTTTTATCTCCAGTACTAATGGTCAATGGCTTGTGACCGGCAGAGATGCCGTGGAAATAAGGCAGCCTTCCAAAGCCTGACGGCTCTTAAGAAGGTCATTGCTTCACACCAAAACAATGTGAAGTCACACTTGAATGTTTGATCTCATTAACCACAATGCATTGCATACCTCATTGCTGGTTTAATGTACCTCAGCTTTTCCTCCTACACATCCCCAGCAAGGTAATGGCTGTAGGGAATATGAAATCTGACAAATCCTCCAATGACACAATTAGCGTTGAAAATGTTCTCCCTCCAGAAGGACAGAAGAACATGTCTGGTAACAGCAACTCAAGGTGATCAGTTACGGATCCAAACTGTACAATTACATTTGTTGACATGCCAATGAATGCTAATGGCATTCTTACTTCTAGAATTGCCACAGTTATCGGGAAGTACTGAATTATTACAGAAATATGCTAATATGTTGCATGAACATTAGGAATAATGGAATTGTTATCATATAGCCTTGCTACTTAAGGTATGTTTTATTGTCAATATTGCAAGGTCTTTACCAGATGTACTTGCAGACAGCCAGTTTGTCACCAGTTCTGCAGTGATTCAATGGCACTTACCATCTGTGCAGCAAACTTTGTGGCAGCCAGTTCTCAGTCAATCTCTTTCCTCATTAACATGACCCAGATACGTCTAGCATTTACTTTTGGCGCTTTTGAAAATCAAACAAGGAAAGTAGTCTCGAGACTACTGTTAAGATGGTCATGCTAAGCTGCGAGAGCACTTACAAAACCTGCTGGATCGCTTCCATTTAATTAACTAGTCTCACCATGGAAACCACAGCGCCAGACTATAGACCTATTACTGTGTTGAACATTGATATCAACTCCAAATCGAAACTGAAACCCTCCTGACAATCCTGCCACAGTGCCTCTTCTCCCGGACGATGAATCAATACAGAGAAGTCCCAATGCAAGATGGAGAGGTATATGAATGCATGGTGAAATGATAGAGGAGCCAATAAAAACAGTACCAGAGAACATTTCAAGCAATAGCTAGCTCCCTGCACCCCTTGTATATAATAAGGTTTTGCCTTCGACTGGTGTAATCATACAGCACTCTGTAGTGGAGTCTTGAAACAGGCGGTGGGCAGGAATCATTATGCCGTCTCATCAGGGATTACCCATTTTAATTACTTCCCCCTCTCAGCTATTGACGTCTGCCTCAGTCTGGATGGGCCTCCTCAAGCGACATGCTATTCAAATCAATTGCTGAGATCTGCACAATGTTTGCATGACAAGCTACACTGAGGTATTTTCTGGGCTTTGTAATCCAGTTTGCATTGAATAGATAAGGTTTATTGCTTGCTGGGTAATCTTTAGATGTCTGGCACCATTCCGATTTATTCCAATGAGTTTGCTTACCAAAGGCGTCCAGTACAGCAAGACCAACGGATAGAGCAAATAATTAGCATGTTTTGATATACGTACATGCTAACTATATAATGTACTTTTAAGTTACCCTACAATACCAGGTTGAATCATTACACACTGACTGCATAATGTTTACGGACGGTTATGCTGTGCCTCAATCAATCCAATCATTGGTTCAAGACGGCAATTACTGACGCTAGCGGCAGATGCCACGGGCTGAATATGTAAGAAAACAAGGCTATTGACAGACACATGCCCAATGCAAGATGTACTGTAGATATGCTGAACAGGAGATCAATCTTCTTGACTAGGATATATGAGTGTGTTGGTGTACAATGTTCTCTACCAGAAGTATGATCATAGCCTAACAACTGGAGCTAGTTAGGACCACTTTCCCAAACACCTGTTCCAACAGCTAGCAGATGTTTGTTAGGTCCACTTATGATTATGGGTATATAGTTGCCGTTACAGTTGGAAGTAGATATGTAATATTGATGAATTTGACCAAATGTGCATTTGGCCGATGATTAGCATGGACAGAATCTTTTAAATAACTGCCAATAACAACAAGCACAAACCACCCATGAGCCGTATAGACACCTCCATACGAAGGAGACTGGTCAGACTATTTGATAGAGTAGAAAAGGCTCATTAAGGTTTTCTCACTGTCAGTTTCAATGGTTCGAACGGCACTGACTATGCTCTGAAATACTTTAGTGGTCTCACCAACAGCAGCCTCACTGACTGAGAGAGGGAGTGGGGAGGAGACAGGGGATTGAGAATAAGAAAGGAGGGGGAGGAAGAGAAGAAGAACAAGAAGAAAAGATAAATAGAGAGATAGCGGGTGAGACAGAAGGTTAGCTTTAAAAGTGTCAACGGGGTATAGAGTGAGAGGGAGAAAGAAAGAAAGAGAAGCTCATCAGTGTTAGGGGTGCATTAAAGAGGGTCACAGCAAAGAGACTCAACTCCACCATGTTAACAATGTGTCTATGCATTAGTCCAGAGATGGCCTTATTTAAGCAGCAGACAGGATCAATTGGGCTCCTAATGCAGCACAACGAGATGGCCGCCTCCAGCAAGACAGGGTCAAGCACTTACCGCAAGTCTGGTGAGCACATCTTAATTTGAGTTAATAATGTAGATGTGATGCGATGTGGAGCCTACTGACGTAGCAGGCGCAAATAAAAGCCCATTTGTTTTTGAGCAGTGTTGTCTTTAAGCACAGAGGTTGCTTTCTCAATAAATCACCGCTCCGTATTAGTCACCATGGATGCGGGTGCCAGGCAACTGTGACCATACACGAAAAAATACAAAATGTCTGCCTTCAGCGTGTGGTTTGACGAATGTGCTTTGTTCGTTGACAATTGTAGAGCTCAAGCTAACGGTGCCAACATCAGGAATGAGTCACAAAACTTCAAGCCTGCTGTAAAGATAACGTCATTACAGTTCCTTCAGAGAATTTAGGAGAATAGTCAGGCTCATTTGCGGCCTGCTTTGTTTTGGTCTGCGTGATTTGTGAATCCGATCACTTAGCCTGTGCCTTTACAAGACTCAGTGGCTATGATGTCATTGATGACCCATGAGGCACATCCACTGTCTGTAATTTTCCAATCAAATTAGAGGCAATAAAACAAAGTACATTTTCTTACTAGAACAGTGTGCTTCTCTAGTAAACATCAAAGAAACAATGCTGTATAGCAAATTAGAAGGATTAGAAGGATTTCGCAAGATTTTAATCTATTATAATTGTCGCTTATTCAAATATTTTGACTTTGTTTAAGCATACATGTTCAGTAATTATGTCTACATTCATGTTTTTGGGGATTTTCTTGGAAGGGCAGACCAAAAGCCAAGCCAAAGTTTTTGCATGTATTTCTTGTGTAAGTGAATTGTCTGTTATTACATGTCTGTTAATGCTCTCTTTTCTCATCCTTAATCACATTAGGCCCCGCAAATTGCTTTTGGATATTGTCTTCTGTAACGGCATTCTTCCTCCTCTTCTGAGGAGGAGTAGCGAGAAGGATCGGAGGACCAACGTGGTAAGTGTCCATAACATTTATTTTAAGACATAAACTGAACACTATGAAATACAAAACAATAAACATGAACATGAACGAAACCGAAACAGTACCATATGGCAACAAACTCTGCTCTCAAGACAGACTGGCAGCTCTGGCGGCTCAGGACAGACTGGCGGCTCTGGCGGCTCAGGACAGACTGGTGGCTCTGGCGGCTCAGGACAGACTGGCGGCTCTGGCGGCTCAGGACAGACTGGCGGCTCTGGCGGCTCAGGACAGACTGGCGGCTCTGGCGGCTCAGGACAGACAGGAGACTCTGGCGGCTCAGGACAGACGGGAGACTCTGGCGGCTCAGGACAGACGGGAGACTCTGGCGGCTCAGGACAGACGGGAGACTCTGACAGACCTGGGCAGGCGGGAGCACCTGTAGGGAGAAACCAGAGAGACAGCCTGGTGCGGGGGGCTGCCACCGGAGGGCTGGTGCGTGGAGGTGGCACCGGATAGACCGGACCTTTCAAGCGCACTGGAGCTCTTGAGCACCGAGCCTGCCCAACCTTACCTGGTCGAATGCTCCCCGTAGCCAGGCCAGTGCAGCAAGGTGGAATAGCCCGCACCATGCGTAAGGCTGGTGCTATGTACGCCGGCACTGGAGACCAGATGCGTAGAGCCGGCTTCATGGCACCTGGCTCGATGCCCACTCTAGCCCGGCCGATACAAGGAGCTGGAATGTACCGCACCGGGCTATGCACCCGCACTGGGGACACCGTGCGCTCCACCGCATAACACGGTGCCTGCCCGGTCCCTTGGGGCTGCCTCTCGGGCCTCCAGCTGCGCTGCCGTGCTGCCTCCTCATACCGGTGCCTCTCTGCTTTCACTGCCTCCAGCTCTGCTTTGGGAAGGCGATATTCCCCTGGCTGAGTCCAGGGTCCTTTGCCGTCCAGAATCTCCTCCCATGTCCAGGAGTCCTGCGTTCTTTGCTGCTGCTGCTGCTGCTGCCCTTTACCATGCTGCTTGGTCCTTTGTTGGTGGGTGTTTCTGTAACGGCATTCCTCCTCCTCCTCTGAGGAGGAGTAGCGAGAAGGATCGGAGGACCAATGCGCAGCGTGGTAAGTGTCCATAATGTTTATTTTAAGACAAACTGAACACTATGAAATACAAAAACAATAAACGTGAACACGAACGAAACCGAAACAGTACCGTGTGGCAACAAACACTCACACGGTAACAAACACCCGCAACTCAAAAGTGAAACCCAGGCTACCTAAGTATGATTCTCAATCAGAGACAACTAACGACACCTGCCTCTGATTGAGAACCATTCTAGGCTGAACTCAAAACCCCAACATAGAAAAACACACATAGACTGCCCACACCAACTCACGCCCTGACCATACTAAAACAAAGAATAAAATAACAGAACTATGGTCAGAACGTGACATCTTCTCTGATATTTGACCCTCATAAGAAAATAGCTGTTTATCTGGTGGTGGGTGATGGTAACTTCATGTTGTGTTAATTAATAGATTGTTCTCAACTGCTAATATTGAGATATTAAACAAGAAATCAGGCCTTACACAATCAATCAAATTATGTAATGCTGACAAATGAAATGTCACAGAAATGCCAGGTGGTAAATATGTAATAGCCACTAAGCCAAATCACAAAATATACATTTCCAAATTCTATTTCAGACTCCAGTCCAGCACTGGGCTGAAACTGCTTCATGTTACTTAATAATGTCTCCAATTAATCCCTTTGATTAAGGAACAGTTTGAAAATTATTCACAAAATCTGTCATCCTACCCAATGTCCACAATGCACGACAGGGAACTTCCTGGAAGAAGTTCTATCCATATCAGCCCCTCATTTGGTTTCCCAGAATTCACCACTTTTAGGACAGCGAGAAGCCTGAGTTAGCGCCTTCACAAAATCTGTCATAATCTTGCAGCAGTAAACAGAGCATGAATGAGAAGTGGTCTCAGTAGCTAGTGATGACAGTGCATTAGAACAGGATAAACCAGATCCTCTGTGGCAGAATGGCCCTGTTGGATTGAATAGATGCCATTGCAGAACAGCGGGATCCAAACCATTACATGTAAGGGGATTTTCGATGTATCATCTACATGAGGACTTGATATAATTCCATGTTCCAAGGAGGTTGACAATCCAATAACTGGGAAGGGATTCAGAGGAGATGTGCAGGGACATGTCTGGAGGCAGCAGACAGTAGGCTATCACAATATTGCCAACCTCTTTATAGTTTATATTTAAGGCAGCATTTTAGTTACCGTACAAGGAGTCAATATTTCACAATTGGGTCAGATTTGAAGAACTATCATATCGCTGCTGTTTAAAACACAGAACACAAGTCAAAAGTTTGCACACACCTACTCATTTAAGGGTTTTTCTTTATTTTTTAAAACTATTTTCTACATTGTAGAATAATAGTGAAGACATCAAAACTATGAAATAATACATATGGAATCACGTAGTAAACAAAAAAGTGTTAAACAGATTCTTCATTTGCCATGATGACAGCTTTGCACACTCTTGGCATTCTCTCAACCAGCTCCATGAGGAATGCTTTTCCAACAGCCTTTAAGGAGTTCCCACATATGCTGAGCACTTGTTGGCTGCTTTTCTTTCACTCTGTGGTCCAATTTATCCCAAACCATCTAAATTTGGTTGAAGTCAGGTGATTGTGGAGGCCAGATCATCTGGTGCAGCACTCCATCACTATCCTTGGTCAAATAGCCTCCACACAGCCTGGAGGTGTGTTTTCAGTCATTGTCCTGTAGAAAAACAAATGATAGTCCCACTAAGCACAATGGGGTAGCATATCCCTGCAGAATGCTGTGGTAGCCATGCTGGTTAAGTGTGCCTTGAATTCTAAATAAATCACTGACAATGTCACCAGCAAAGCACCCCCACACCATCTCCTCCATGCTTCACGGTTGGAGCCACACATGCGGAGATCATTCCTTCACCTACTCAGCATCTCACAAATATAAGGTGGTTGGAAGACAAAATCTCAAATTTGGACTCATCAGACCAAAGGACAGATTTCTACCATTCTAATGTCCATTGCTCATGTTTCTTGGTCCAAGCAAGTCTCTTCTTCTTATTGGTGTCCTTTAGTAGTGGTTTCTTTGCAGCAATTCAACCATGAAGGCCTGATTCACTCAGTCTCATCTGAACAGTTGATGTTGAGATGTGTCTGTTCCTTGAACTCTGTGAAGCATTTATTTGGGCTGCAATTTCTGAGGCTGGTAACTCTAATGAACTTATCCTCTGCAGCAGAGGGACCTCTGGGTCTTCCTTTCCTGAGGTCGTCCTCGTGAGAGCCAGTTTCATCATAGCGCTTGATGGTTTTTGTGACAGCACTTGATGAAACTTTAAAAGTTCTTGAAATTTTCCGTATTGACTGATCTTCATGTCTTAAAGTATTGATGGGCTGTCGTTTCTCTTTACTTATTTGAGCTGTTCTTGCCATAATATGGACTTGGTCTTTTACCAAATAGGGCTATCTTCTGTTTACCACCCCTACCTTGTCATAACACAAGAAAAGAACATCAAAGAATCTCAAAGATAAAATACATTTAATTTTTTTAAACTCTTTTTATGGTTACTGCATGATTCCATATGTGTTATTTCCTATTTTTGATGTCTTCACTCATACTCTGCAGTGTAGAAAATAGTAAAAATAAAGAAAAGCCCTTGAATGAGTAGGTGTGTCCAAACTTGACAGGTACTGTATGTTGGATGTTTTCATCTTCTGCACCGTGGTCGTTATATCTTTCTCAGAGGGACAATTTTGTGCAGTGTGGGGGCGTAATATAATATTTGGGGATATTGAAAAATATTTACACGTTTACTGGGTCTTGAATTGAGAGGGAAATGTGATCATGGCTCCCTGTTGAAGAGCTAAGCCACTGTCTGTCTGAGCCTCTGCAGTGACCCCATTTAAAAACAATTTGGTTGCTCGGGTACCCTAAATGTTTATCCCAGTTCACATCAGCAGCTACCTACACAGTCCAGCTGGAGGCCCCAGGCTTGGCGGAAAAAAACATGCTGCTTTCTGAGGAGAGAGACAGTTCCATCTGATTGAAGTGAAGGACAAAATGAAGTGGGGTGATGCTTAATTGCCTAATGTTGACGGCAAAGGTGTTCACGTGTTACAAATCCCGTGGGGAGGGTTATGTAGCTGTAGGTTGTCTAATGATGAAGCCAAGCAGGCAGGGAGGGATGCTGATGCGCTACCAGTGGGAATAGAAGCTACAGCCCAGAGAGGCTTGTCTACTGCACTCAGGGCGCTGGTGTAAAGGGTGCCCAACTCAATATTGACTTAAGGTTCTCAGAACATTCCCAGAACGTAAGATAAAGGAAACTTCCTCAATGTAGGTTTTAGAGCTGTTAGAAGGTAATGTTTTCAGAGCAGCAAAAGTGAAGAACAGTGATTTATGTCCTGACTGAAGTTTGTAATGCAACTGATGGAACTTAATAGGAACGTTACCTAGTGGGGGGGGGGGGGGGGGGGGATTCAGCGCCAACTCTATTCTGCCTCAGTCGTGTTCCTCCATCAGTGGTTGGCCTGGCTGGATAATCCCCACCAATCAATTACTCTTCATAGGCAAAGTCAATCAGGCAAGGCTTATTTCGTCAGTCCCCGAATCAAGGGGAAAATGAGAGAAGCATTTAAGCGCAACACACTCATTCCCCAACGCTGTATAGCTTGCTAATGGAGCTTCGAATACTGCTGAATCCCATGTGACCCTCGCTCAGGAAGTGATGGATTCAGGTGGATTAATGGTGGTCTCCTGCTTTCATTTGTTCTGTTTTGGTCACTTCTTTCCTAAATACGGCTATTTATTATAAGTGGATGTTAGGCTTGATGCTGTGAAGGAGAACTATTGCACAGGCTTGGCATAGCAACTCACAAATTACTGATATTGTACTCAGTTTTTGAACCCGGCCTCAGACGTTTGTGTAGAACTAGTAAATTGTGATTATTACATGAGTCACAACATCACACTTGATATTTCTTTAAGTTAACCAGCATCAAAGCCAGAAGGACACCTTTTAAATACAAGATCTCACTTCCACTATTTGTCTTATCTTCTAAATCCAAAACAAATCCCCCAGTACTCTAGTGGAGTCTACGGGGCTTAAGGCAACACACCACCATAGAAATCTAATGGCGATAACATCTGAGGACTCAAACTGTGTGCTCCTTCAGGCATAGTCGCACTGTATTTCATATCCATTAAGAAAAAGGATGTGTATTACCCCCACTGTTGGCGTTCAATGCAATCTCTGCCAGTTTATTCTACAGATGATACAAGCACTAATCTAACAACAAAAAGAAGGGGAAATTGCCACTCTCAAACACTCTGTTACAGTGACCCTCAAGGATGTGTGTGTGTGTGTGCGCGTGTGTGTGTGTGTGTGCGCGTGTGTGTGTTTTTGTGTACTACTAATCATTATGTGAATGAAGGATAATGAGGAATATACAGGGGGCTCTTAAAATATTGGCACCCTTAATAAAGATGAGCAAAAATGACTGTATAAAATAAATAATTCAAATACTAAGCTATATTGTACGCTAAACAAATTGGGAAATGATACTGTGTTATAGTAATACAATTGCTCATAGAAATAGATTTTGGATCATTTTTTTCTCAAAAATATAGGGGCCTGTTTTCAATACCTCACTTTGTGAGGATAATGGCACTGAGACTTTTTCTAAAATCTTTTATGAGATCGGAATAAATATTGGGAGTGATCTTAGACCTCTACTCAATACAGAATCTTGCTCTGATGGACGGCCCTCTTCAATTCAAACCACAGGTTTTCAATGGGATTCAAGCCCGAAGTCTTGCGACTGCCATTGTAAATGTGGATTTTGTGTTCAATTAACCATTTCTTTGTGGATTTTGCTGGGGGTTATTGTCTTGCTGTAAGATCCACTTGCGGCCAAGTTCCAGCCCCCTGGCAGAGGCAATCAGATTTTTGGCTAAAATGTACTGGTACTGGGTAAAGTTCATGGTTCCGTTGACCTTAACAAGGGCCCTGGGACCAGTGGAAGCAAAACAGCCCCATAACATCAAAGATCCACCACCATATTTTACTGTAGGTATGTTTTATTTTTTAATCTGCTTATGCGTTCTAATTTCAATGCCAAACCCACCACTGGGTTCTATTTTGATGTCATCCAAGACATGTAAGCGCCTAGAGTAAAGCTAAATGGAATTGGCACTTGGATTGAAACCGGTGCTATGGTCAGATAGATGACATGAAAATAGAGCTCTTTGACCACGCACACCAGTGGTGGGTTTAGTGTCAAAAAAACAAGGATACATAAGAAGAAGAAACAACATAATACAATATGTTTGATTATTTATTTTATACAGCAATTGTTTTGCTCATCTTTATCAAGGGTGCCAATATTTTCACTGTACACTACTTAGAATTTTGGACCTTTCATCTGTGTCCCACTGTTTACATTCATATCAAATCCAATGTATTTATACAGCCCTTCGTACATCAGCTGATATCTCAAAGTGCTGCACAGAAACCCAGCCTAAAACCCCAAACAGCAAGCAATGCAGGTGTAGAAGCACGTTATAGTGGAGAGTGAGTCAGTGAGTCAGTGATTTCTGTAAAATGGTGCCTTCCACCACATTGCTCATCGTTTCCCCTTGATACACTGCAATCCTGTAAAATCATGTCAAGCTGACTCTCTGTCCTCATGACATGTCCCCCTGGTGGTCTGCCATGACAGAGGACTGATCGTGTGTGAATGTGTGTGTACATGTGAGCCACATCAATGTCCGTGCGAGACATAGCATATGAAATTGTACGTTACCCAAAACATCCCTGCTCCCTAGGACAGAGCCAACATCGCTTCATTAACACCCACCTGAACCTGCCTGAATGGACCAGACTGCTCCATTGAGGCAGCAAAAGGAGACAGAGCACTCATATGGGTTAGGAGCAGAAGGATGGAAGGGGGTGGGCATGTCACTCTCCTCCGCAAGGGACAATGAGCCGTTTTGTGGGGGACGGAGGCTAAGAGACAAGCCATTGACCCGCTATAGTTGGTCACTGAGGAACCAGAGCTATTGTTCCCAGGTTCGTTTTGAGGATGTTTTGTCAGAAAGAAGGGATGAGAAGCTCTGTGACAATGAGCTTGATGGATGTCCATGTCTCTACCCCTAACATCTGTGGTAAATTATTATTTTTATAGGAGCTTGTGGTTTTGTTGGATAGTGACAGAAAGGAAGGATTGATCTTCAGCCAGATACTCATATTGTACGAAATAAAGTTCCCAAAAGTTCTCACAATTGATGGAAAAGCTCCGAATATTTCTACATTGTCATGCTCTTCTAGGTGTTTCAACTTACTGCTTTCAAAACAACAGCATACCAACTAGCCGGGCACAGTATCATTAATACTAAAGCATATCCTAATTACACCTCCAAATATCTGAAGTGTTGGTGCTGCCTCAAGCCAATACTGGTAACTATAATTGGTCTATTCTTTGAGATACAGTATGCTAATCAAGCATGCTGATGGTTGTGATTGGGCCTACTCTCCAACTGATTATGGGTCTGATTGGATAAAAACAAGAGTAGACTTACCGGTAGCATAAAAGAGGTAAACCTGTGTTAATAATACTTTCTGAAATGTGAAACAATGCCTTTGCCCTTGTAGTCCACTCTGTCGCTGTCTTTATATCATGAAAGTGCCTTCATAAATGTAACCGGTAATCCGTGACCACGTCCAGTTTGTCATCAAAAGATCTATGAATGACAACAAAATCATAATGATAGGGAGCATAGCAAACCTCTTCCAGCCTTCAAAGTTTTATTTGAATTGATGAGTAGGTGTCAGGAAGAGAGACAACGACACAACACAGTAACAAACAACGTCATTGCCTTTGTGACACATCTTACTGAGATGGAAAGTGCTGAATCGGACTTTGTCAGCTCTCCCTTTGTGCAAGTCCATTTATGCTAACCCTTTCTTACCACTTTTTGTATGCTTTTCCGCACTAGCTTATATTAGCATACGGTGATATATGTATTTTATGAAGTTCTTTACATGTTATTTAAAAATATGTATACAGTACCCGTCAAAAGTTTAGACACACCTACCTATTCCAGGGTTTTTCTTTATTTTTACTATTTTCTACATTGTAGAATAATAGTGAAGACATCAAAACTATTAAATAACACATATGGAATCATGTAGTAACCAAAAAAGTGTTAAACCAATCAAAATATATTTTATTTTTTGATTCTCAAAGTAGCAACTCTTTGCCTTGATGACAGCTTTGAACACTCTTGGCATTCTGCCCCAGTCGGTCTGGATAAGTGTCTTCTGAATTACTCAAATGTCAATGTGAATGTAAAACACAATCATACAAAAAAACCACATTCCTCAATGAAAAGGTCTTCAATCACCCAACCAATAAATCCAATTTTAGAGAGCCTTGGAGATTATTCCAAAGTAAGGTGCAATAAAACCTCTAATCAGATTCACCTAAATCAGTGGAGATTGAAGTGATCTCCAGAGTTAGCCATCCCTGAGACCGGCTCTGCTATCTTGTACGTCTGTCTATAAGTTAACAGTGAAGTAAGGTACCGAGGAAGTTTATGCAGGAGGGCTAAACAAAAGAGTGCAACACATTGATCTACGAGATTTCAAAAAGGGCCAGCATTCTCTTGATACAGAATGCATTGATGCGCACTGGGCCTATCGCCCATAATAAAGCACAGTGCATTTTGATAAACTTTGTCCAATGGCATCAATACAGCGGCAGCTGCATTCAGGAATTAATTAAAGCTGTACAAGCAGTTAATTAAGTTGCACAGGTATCATCGAACTACAGTTGAAGTAGGAAGTTTACATACACTTAGGTTGAAGTCATTAAAACTTGTTTTTCAACCACTCCACAAATGTCTTGTTAACAAAATATAGTTTTGGCATGTCGGTTAGGACAGCTACTTTGTACAAAATTACACAAGTCATTTTTCCAACAATTGTTTACAGACAGATTATTTCACTTATAATTCACTGTATCACAATTCCAATGGGTCAGAAATTTACATGCACTAAGTTGACTGTGTCTTTAAACAGCTTGGAAAATTCCAGAAAATTATGTCATGCCTTTAGAAGCTTCTGATAGGCTAATTGACATCATTTGAGTCATTTGGAGGTGTACCTGTGGATGTATATCAATGCCTACCTTCAAACTCAGTGCCTCTTTGCTTGACATCACGGGGAAATCAAATGAAATCAGCCAAGACCTCAGGAAAATAATTGTGACCTCCACAAATCGGGTTCATCCTTGGGAGCAATTTCCAAACACCTGAAGGTACCACGTTCATCTGTACAAACAATAGTACGCAAGTATAAACACCATGGGACCATGCAGCCGCCATACCGCTCAGGAAGGAGATGTGTTCGGTCTCCTAGAGATGAACATACTTTGGTGCGAAAAGGGCAAATCAATCCCAGAACAACAGCAAAGGACCTTGTGGGGAAACAGGTACAAAACGATCTATATCCACAGTAAAACACTGCTCAGCAAGGAAGAAGTCACTGCTCCAAAACCACCATAAAATATGCCAGACTACGGTTTGCAACTGCACATGGGGACAAAGATCGTACTTTTTGGAGAAATGTCGCCTGGTCTGATGAAACAAAGATAGAACTGTTTGGCCATAATGACCTTCGTTATGTTTGGAAGAAAAAGGGGGAGGCTTGCAAGCCAAAGAACACCATCCTAACCGTGAAGCACTGGGGTGGCACGATCATGTTGTGGCAGTGCTTTGCTGCAGGAGGGACTGGTGCACTTCACAAAATAGATGGCATCATGAGGATGGAACATTATGTGGATATATTGAAGCAACATCTCAAGACATCAGTCAGGAAGTTGGTAGCAAATGGGTCTTCCAAATGGACAATGACCCCAAGCATACTTCCAAAGTTGTGGCAAAATGGCATAAAGACAACAAAGTCAAGGTATTGGAGTGGCCATCACAAAGCCCTGACCTCAATCCTATAGTAAAATTTGTGGGCAGAACTGAAAAAAGCATGTGCGAGCAAGGAGGCCTAAAAAACCTGACTCAGATACACCAGCTCTGTCAGGAGGAATGTGGTAAAATTCACCCAATTTATTGTGGGAAGCTTGTGGAAGGCTACCCGAAATGTTTGACCCAAGTTAAACAATTTAAAGGCAATGCTACCAAATACTAATTGAGTGTATGTCAACTTCTGACCAACTGGGAATGTGAAGAAATAGATAAATAAAAGCTGAAATAAATCATTCTCGCTACTATTATTCTGACATTTCACATTCTTAAAATAAAGTGGTGATCCTAACTGCACTAAAACAGGGAATTTTTTTACTGGGATTAAATGTCAGGAATTGTGAAAAATTGAGTTTAAATGTATTTGGCTACGGTGTATGTAAACTTCCGACTTCAACTGTATATGTTATTGATCTGAGCTTAGCATACAGGCCTGAGGAAAGTATACGGAAACAACTGTATATGTTATTGATCTGAGCTTAGCATACAGGCCTGAGGAAAGTATACGGAAACAACTGTATATGTTATTGAGCTGAGCTTAGCATACAGGCCTGAGGAAAGTATACGGAAACAACTGTATATGTTATTGAGCTGAGCTTAGCATACAGGCCTGAGGAAAGTATACGGAAACAACTGTATATGTTATTGATCTGAGCTTAGCATACAGGCCTGAGGAAAGTATACGGAAACAACTGTATATGTTATTGAGCTGAGCTTAGCATACAGGCCTGAGGAAAGTATACGGAAACAACTGTATATGTTATTGATCTGAGCTTAGCATACAGGCCTGAGGAAAGTATACGGAAACAACTGTATATGTTATTGAGCTGAGCTTAGCATACAGGCCTGAGGAAAGTATACGGAAACAACTGTATATGTTATTGATCTGAGCTTAGCATACAGGCCTGAGGAAAGTATACGGAAACAACTGTATATGTTATTGAGCTGAGCTTAGCATACAGGCCTGAGGAAAGTATACGGAAACAACTGTATATGTTATTGAGCTGAGCTTAGCATACAGGCCTGAGGAAAGTATACGGAAACAACTGTATATGTTATTGAGCTGAGCTTAGCATACAGGCCTGAGGAAAGTATATGGAAACAACTGTATATGTTATTGAGCTGAGCTTAGCATACAGGCCTGAGGAAAGTATACGGAAACAAGTATATAACAATTTGGGCCACGTTGGTAAAGTTAGAGAGGTATACGATTGAGCAATTTAAGTCATCTGTTATGTGTCACATGCCCTGCAACGTACCCTAAATGCATTATCATAAAGATGTATGCATGCATTCTGCTTTGCATTGCAATCTCATTAGCGTCTCAGTAAGACATGGACATTACCTTCATGCTCCATCGGTGGCGAATGCCCCCACACTTAGAGCTAGTGGTTTATTCATCATTTTCAGAGAAACAACACATTATGCAAATGAGGCAAAAAAGGATCCATTCAGCATATTCCCAAAAGCCTTTTCCTGTTCTTTATTCAGTGTCCGTTGTTGTGCGTTGTTTTGTGTTTTGATGAATCAAGCGAAGCCACAGGCTATACATCACTCCATGTCTGACAGAAGGAAATGAATGGTTATTTGTAGCCGTATTTAAAGCTTTTGTCTGCCATCCCCTTTAAGATAGGAAGGAGACCAATGACAACAGGGGATGGGATTGATCAGTGATATTACAATTCATTATACATTTACATTTAAGTCAGCTTAGCATACAGGCCTTAGGAAAGTATACTTAAACAACTGTATTCATTATTGATCCAGTGGAACAGCCACTTTACAATAGTGCATCTAAAAGTATTTTAAGGGGGAAACAACTTTATCCTATTGAGTATTCCTTAAAGAGGTGGGGTTTACAGGTGTCTCCGGAAGGTGGTGATTGAAACTCCGCTGTCCTGGCGTATTGAGGGAGTTTGTTCCACCAGGCCTGAGGAAAGTTTACTGGGCTGACAAGTAACTAACAATTTGGGCTCAGTGGTAGGTAAAGCAGGCCAGAGGTGGATGACGATTTGGGTGTAAGCCTAATCAGAGCCTGGAGGTACTGACATGCCCTCACAGCTCCGTAAATGCACCATGGTCTTGTATGCATGCATTCTGCTGGAAGCCAGTGGAGAGAGCGGAGGAGCGGGGTGACGTGAGAGAACTTGGGAAGGTTGAACACTAAGACATTCTGGATGAGTTGTAGGGTTTAATGGCACATTAGCCCAGCCAACAGCGAGTTGCAGTAATCCAGCTCCAAGTGCCTGGATTAATGCGCCCACCTGTAGAGCTAGTGGTTTATTCATCATTTTCAGAGAAACAACACATTATGCAAATGAGGCAAAAGGATCCATTCAGTATTCCCACGCCAAGGTTCCTGTTCTTTATTCAGTGTCCGTTGGAGTTGTTTTGTGATTTGATGAATCATGGAACGGGCAGTCCTTCCCGGGAGGAAGAGCAGCTCCATGTCTGACAGAAGGAAATGAATGGTTATTTGTCATCCACACTGATATGTCTGCTAGACATGCAGAGATCTGCCATCCCCTGGTCAAGATAGGGGAAAGGAGACCAATGTGTGTCGTCTGCAACAATGATAGGAGAGACCATGTGAGGTTATGACATTATGGTTATGATTATGAGTTAACACATGGCTGTGACTGTGTGTGGCAGTAAAGAATACACTTCAGTTGTTCCCAGGAATTGTCTACGGAAAAGGTACCTTAATGATAAATCTATTGAGACCATTGAGGTCAGTCACAAATGAATAAGTGCCGAAATAAATGACAAGTTAATTTATTGTGCACTTCTACTGTAGACAGGAAAAACGATCAAACAAAACCATCAGTGTAAATCTATGCTGGGTTTGGACATATTTTGTGTGCTATAATTCTATCCCTCCCACCACCTTGTCGTTGTCTTCCACACTCTCTTCCTGAAGGTCAGATGTTCCTTGTGTTCATCCCTCCTCCCCAACCCTTCCCACCACACAACCCCCCCCCCCATCTCCATCTTGCTAATCTGAGAGTCAACATTAGATGTACAGCCCCTACCGTGTACCTAGAACACAAACACACGAACACCCACACACGCACTGGAAGCTGAGATAGTCCGTCTGAAATCAGAGTGCGACTGAACATGTCTGTAAATATACATTGGGAATTAGGGAGAGATTGTGATGGGAGACAGTTGAGTCCCCTCTCTGCTGCTCTCAATCAAACTTCACTGATGACAGGTGGCAACAATCCCTGACGAACAGACAGGTGCTGTAACAGTTTCTCTGGCTATTAGGTTGCTAAACAACATTGATATGCTCTTGTTACTCCCCACCAGTATATAAATGAAAGCAGACCTTTATTGTTCTGATATACCTGTTTTGTTGTGTATTATTATAGAGTGAACATATTGGAAATAACCCAAAGCATCTCTGTATTCTCATGTTACTCTTATTGTAGGACCAATGGCCTGGAGACTATATCATGCCATCCAATGTCAGTCTGACCATGTGTGACACATACAGACTTTACCGTGGCTTCACACTGCCACTGTGCATAATCAATGCATGAAACACAAACATCCATTAACATCATTTGTGCCCACTGAACAAATGAGTATGCCGAGCACACCTAGGTTCACAGAGTCCATATCCATACTGAATCACTGTAACGTCAGCCACTGTAGCACGCGCCACACACTTGGAATTGCCACAAACAGAGTCACAGTCACAATATCGCTCGCCTTCTGTCTCACATTAGAACAGATATCAGAGCTTCAAGGTCTCGAGAACAGAATTTCATGCATACATAAAATATGAGCACTAATGACTATTGCCTCATTACTCCAATGTTCAATTAGCATTATAATGATTTGCCATTTATTTGCTTTTACAGCGATGTGAAAGAATTGGGTTTCATTAATAATTTGTGAATGTGAAATTAATTGAAAGATACTGCCATAGCAGCTGTGTGTCCTGTTTTGCATAGGGGGGCACAATTAAATGACGCCTCTCTGCCATGTCGAAATGTGACCTGGGTTTGAAGACCAAGGAGGAGGTGGCGGGATGAAAGGGGGGGGAGGGCATGGAACATGGAACATAGAACATGGAACAGACAACTCACACTGATCAACTAATGTGGCCTGTTAGGCTTGGCTACCTTCATTGTGTCATCTCTCACAGCACCTTTTGGTTGTTTCCCACCACGGTGCTGCATACTGATTGGCTCTCCTGGCTCCCAGAGAGAGGGAGAGATATGGTAAAGTAAAAGAATCACCTGTCCTCTACAACCCTGCTGACAGCTGCCTTCCCTTTGCCATAGAGCTGTTCTCCTCCACTCCCTAACACCAGACCTTGAGGCTGTTGCAATAGTTATGCTGCTCACTTTTGATATAGACGTTTCACAAATATCAGCTCTGCATCTGTCGAGGACAATATTAGAGGTAGATATTACAGTACTAGAGTAGCTTGGTTTCATTTTTCAACTGAGCCTTTTTCAAGAATAAAGCATGTTTACACGGGTAGAGGTAATCTGGGATACAGCCGGCAGAAGTACACAATCCACCATATATTCCCCCAAATGTGCAATGAACATTATATGAGAAAGATATATAGTACACAACATATATTGTTGCATTGTATGGTGTTTGGATATATATTGTTGCTCCTGCAGATTCATTGTGATTCATTGTGTATCATCTCTTCAGTGGGTCATATGATTGAGTGTAGTCTGGCCCAGGAGTGGGAAGGTGAACGGAAAGGCTCTGGAGCAACGCACCGCCCTTGCTGTCTCTGCCTGGCCGGTTCCCCTCTTTTCACTGGGATTCTTTGCCTCTAACCCTGTTACGGGGGCTGAGTCACTGGCTTGCTGGGGCTCTCTCGTGCCGTCCCTGGGGGGGGTGCGTCACCTGGGTGGGTTGATTCACTGTTGTGGTCGGCCTGTCTGGGTTTCCCCCCCCTTGGGTTGTACCGTGTCGGAGATCTTTGTGGGCTATACTCAGCCTTGTCTCAGGATGGTAAGTTGGTGGTTGAAGATTTCCCTCTAGTGGTGTGGGGGCTGTGCTTTGGCAAAGTGGGTGGGGTTATATCCTTCCTGTTTGGCCCTGTCCGGGGTGTCCTCGGATGGGGCCACAGTGTCTCCTGACCCCTCCTGTCTCAGCCTCCAGTATTTATGCTGCAGTAGTTTATGTGTCGGGGGCTAGGGTCAGTTTGTTTATCTGGAGTACTTCTCCTGTCCTATTCAGGTGTCCTGTGTGAATCTAAGTGTGCGTTCTCTAATTCTCTCCTTCTCTCTTTCTTTCTCTCTCTCGGAGGACCTGAGCCCTAGGACCATGCCCCAGGACTACCTGACATGATGACTCCTTGCTGTCCCCAGTCCACCTGGCCATGCTGCTGCTCCAGTTTCAACTGGCCTGGGCCCTAGGACCATGTCCCAGGACTACCTGACATGAGGACTCCTTGCTGTCCCCAGTCCACCTGGCCATGCTCCTGCTCCAGTTTCAACTGACCTGAGCCCTAGGACCGTGCCCCAGGACTACCTGACATGATGGCTCCTTGCTGTCCCCAGTCCACCTGACTGTGCTGCTGCTCCAGTTTCAACTGTTCTGCCTTATTATTATTTGACCATGCTGGTCATTTATGAACATTTGAACATCTTGGTCATGTTCTGTTATAATCTCTACCCGGCACAGCCAGAAGAGGACTGGCCACCCCACATAGCCCGGTTCCTCTCTAGGTTTCTTCCTAGGTTTTGGCCTTTCTAGGGAGTTTTTCCTAGCCACCGTGCTTTTACACCTGCATTGTTTGCTGTTTGGGGTTTTAGGCTGGGTTTCTGTACAGCACTTTGAGATATCAGCTGATGTACGAAGGGCTATATAAATAAATTTGATTTGATTTGATGGGAGAAAAAAAAATCACAGCTCAATCAACATTGATTAACAAGCAAATAAATGAGAGCCCATGTCTTGTTTTTTTTTATTTAACCTTCATTTAACTAGGCAAGTCAGTTAAGAACAAATTCTTATTTTCAATGACAGTCTAGGAACAGTGGGTTAACTGCCTGTTCAGGGGCAGAACAACAGATACCAAGTAACCGGAAGGTTGCAAGTTCAAATCCCCGAGCTGACAAGGTACAATGCAATTCTGTTCGTTGTCTGTAGCTTATGCCTGCCCATACCATAACCCCACTGACAGCATGGGGCAGTCTGTTCATAACGTTGACATCATGCATTTATATTTTTGTTGACTATAGTTAACACTCAAAATGAAAAAAGAAAGACTTCAGCCAGAGTCTTCAGAACAGCATTAGAAGGAACCTAAACATCACAGCCACTGGTCCAATAAATTGACTGTCAGGAGTTAAATGGACTTGACATGGGGAGAGTCATTGTGGGAGGTTTTGAAAACTAAAGTAGGAAAATTCTGTACTGGGAAGCTAATCTGAATATGTGCTTCATATTATCACATAGGCAGAAGACCTATATATTCTCATGTGTGTGTTATATTCCGATAGTGTGATATTTGTTCTACTGCTACATTGATGTCTTGAAATGATATGAAATTCGGGTCTCTTTTAAGCCCCACATATTAGTATGTGTGCAGATGCATATGGCAGGTGTTCTGCAGTGGTCTAAAAATGTTGCTGTAAATTGATGTCTAGAAAATTATGCTAAAAGAAATTCTGACTTGTATAGATGCGGGGCTTACACAAGAATGGCGCAGTCCAAACTACCAATGCTCACAGCAAATTAACGTTTGTAAAGGTTATAATATTGTATAGAACAATCAAATGATTAATTATATGTAATTAATAATGACATAGGACAAAGAATACTACGTTTTGACATACATTTCGTTGCACCCTCTTGAATTGCCTCCCGGATCGAGAGCCTTGTTGTCTAAT
Organism: Oncorhynchus gorbuscha; assembly: GCF_021184085.1. Classification (NCBI taxonomy): domain Eukaryota; kingdom Metazoa; phylum Chordata; class Actinopteri; order Salmoniformes; family Salmonidae; genus Oncorhynchus; species Oncorhynchus gorbuscha. Next base: position 19,603,868 of record NC_060191.1, read on the forward strand.
ATTTGTTTTGTGCGTGCAGAAAACTGTTGTATAACTTTGTGAGCTGGGATGTCTGTCCTGCAAATAGTTTAGGTCAGAGACTGTATAAAAAGTTAGCAATGTAATCGTTAGCATTTAGTTAGCATTCTCTATAGGATTTTAATTATACCTTGAAGCTATTTTATCGCCCACAGAAACCTCCTTTTACTCTCTGTTTCGGACGTCCTAGACGACCAATTCTCATAGATTTTAGCCGTACCATTATCCTACTCCTCCTCTGTTCCTCTGGTGATGTAGAGGTGAATCCAGGTCCACTCCTATTCCCCAGGCGCTCTCTTTTGATGACTTCTGTAACCGTAATAGCCTTGGTTTCATGCATGTTTACATTAGAAGCCTCCTCCCTAAGTTTGTTTTATTCACTGCTTTAGTACACTCTGCCAACCCGGATGTTCTAGCCGTGTCTGAATCCTGGCTTAGGAAGACCACCAAAAACTCTGAAATCTCCATCCCTAACTACAACATTTTCAGACAAGATAGAACGGCCAAAGTGGGTGGTGTTGCAATCTACTGCAGAGATAGCCTGCAGAGTTCTGTCCTACTATCCAGGTCTGTACCCAAACAATTTGAACTTCTACTTTTAAAAAAAACAACTCTCTAAAAACAAGTCTCTCACCATTGCCGCCTGCTATAGACCACCTTCTGCCCCCAGCTGTGCTCTGGACACCATATGTGAACTGATTGCCCCCCATCTATCTTCAGAGCTCGTGCTGCTAGGTGACCTAAACTGGAACATGCTTAACACCCCAGCCATCCTACAATCTAAGCTTGATGCCCTCAATCTCACACAAATTATCAATGAACCTACCAGGTACCACCCCAAAGCCGTTAACACGGGCACCCTCCTAGGTATCATTCTAACCAGCTTGCCCTCTAAATACACCTCTGCTGTTTTCAACCAAGATCTCAGCGATCACTGCCTCATTGCCTGCGTATGTAATGAGTCAGCAGTCAAGCGACCTCCACTCATCACTGTCAAACGCTCCCTGAAACACTTCAGCGAGCAGGCCTTTCTAATCGACCTGGCCTGGGTATCCTGGAAGGATATTGACCTCGTCCCGTCATTAGAAGATGCCTGGTTATTTAAAAAAATGCCATCCTCGCCATCTTAAATAAGCATGCCCCATTCAAGAAATTTAGAACCAGGAACAGATATAGCCCCTGGTTCTCTCCAGACCTGACTGCCCTTAACCAACACAAAAACATCCTATGGCATTCTGCATGAGCATCGGACAGCCCCTGTGATATGCAACCTTTCTCTTTTTTTTGCAACACAAACTCAAAAAAGTTCTGGGACACTGTAAAGTCCATGGGGAATAAGAACACCTCCTCCCAGCTGCCCACTGCACTGAGGATAGGAAACTCTGTCACCACTGATAAATCCAATATAATTGAACATTTCAAGAAGCATTTTTCTACAGCTGGCCATGCTTTCCACCTGGCTACTCCTACCCCTGTCAACTGCCCTGTACCCCCCACAGCAACTCACCCAAGTCTTCCCCATTTCTCCTTCTCCCAAATCCAGTCAGCTGATGTTCTGAAAGAGCTGCAAAATCTGGACCCCTACAATTCAGCCGGGCTAGACAATCTGGACCCTTTCTTTCTAAATTTATCTGCCAAAAAGGTTGCAACCTCTATTACTCGCCTGATCAACCTCTCTTTCGTGTCGTCTGAGATTCCCAAAGATTGGAAAGCAGCTGCGGTCATCCCCGTCTTCAAAGGGAGGGGGGGACACTCTTGACCCAAACTGCTACAGACCTATATCTATCCTACCCTGCCTTTCTAAGGTCTTCGAAAACCAAGTCAACAAACAGATTACCGACCATTTCGAATCCCACCGTACCTTCTCCGCTATGCAATCTGGTTTCAGAGCTGGTCATGGGTGCACCTCAGCCACGCTCAAGGTCCTAAACGATATCTTAACCGCCATCGATAAGAAACAATACTGTGCAGCCGTATTCATTGACCTGGCCAAGGCTTTCGACTCTGTCAATCACCACATCCTCATCGGCAGACTTGATAGCCTTGGTTTCTTAAATGATTGCCTCGCCTGGTTCACCAACTACTTCTCTGATAGAGTTCAGTGTGTCAAAACGGAGGGCCTGTTGTCCGGGCCTCTGGCGGTCTCTATGGGGGTGCCACAGGTTTCAATTCTTGGGCCGACCCTTTTCTCTGTATACATGTTGCTCTTGCTGCTGGTGAGTCTATGATACACCTCTACGCATACGCCACCATTCTGTATACTTCTGGCCTGTAACGGCGTTCGTCTGTTGAAGGAGAGTCGGACCAAAATGCAGCGTGGTGGTTACTCATGTTCTTTAATGAAGAATAGACATACATGAATACTTATTTTCCACCATAATTTGCAAATAAATTAATAAAAAATCCTACAATGTGATTTTGGGGATTTTCTTCGCTAATTTTGTCTGCATAGTTGAAGTGTACCTATGATGAAAATTACAGGCCTCTCTCATCTTTTTAAGTGGGACAACTTGCACAATTGGTGGCTGACTAAATACTTTTTTGCCCCAATGTATCTCCCTCACTAGCTTTAAGCACCAGCTGTCAGAGCAGCTCACAGATTACTGCACATGTACATAGCCCATCTATAATTTAGCCCAAACAACTACCTCTTCCCCTACTGTATTTATTTATTTTGCTCCTTTGCACCCCATTATTTTTATTTCTACTTTGCACATTCTTCCACTGCAAATCTACCATTCCAGGGTTTTACTTGATATTTACTTCGCCACCATGGCCTTTTTTTGCCTTTACCTCCCATCTCACCTCATTTGCTCACATCGTATATAGACTTGTTTTTCTACTGTATTATTGACTGTATGTTTGTTTTACTCCATATGTAACTCTGTGTTGTTGTATGTGTCGAACTGCTTTGCTTTATCTTGGCCAGGTCTTAATTGTAAATGAGAACATGTTCTCAACTTGCCTACCTGGTTAAATAAAGGTTAAATAAAAACATAAAAATGTATTGTACTTGTGGGCATTTCTAACCTTCGTATTGGGGGTTGAAAATAGAGCCCCTTGGGTTCAATAAATCAAATGTATTAAAAAAGCCCTTTTTACATCAGCAGATGTCACAAAGTGCTTTACAGATACCCATCCTAAAACACCAAACAGCAAGCAATGCAGATGTAGATGCATAGTGGCTAGGAAAAACTCCCTAGTAAGGCAGGAGCTTAGGAAGAAACCTAGTGAGGAACCATGCTCTGATGGGTGACCAATCCTCTTCTGGCTGCGACGGGTGGAGATTATAAGAATACATAGCCATTAAGACCAGATTTTTCTTCAAGATGTTCAAACAGGCAGGATATAACCCAACACATTTTGCCAAAGTACAGCCCGCACACCACTAGAGGGATATCAACAGACCACCAATTTACTACCCTGAGACAAGGCTGAGTATAGCCCACAAAGATCTCCTCCATCGCGCAAACCCGAGGGGGTGCAAAATCAGACGGGAAGATCACGTCTGACTCAACCCACTCAAGAGACGCACACCTCCTAGGGATGACATGGAAGAGCACTAGTAAGCCAGTGACTCGGCCCCCATAATAGGGTCAGAGAAAGAGAATCCCAGTGGAGAGAGGGGTGCCTGCCAGGCAAAGACAGCAAGGGCGGTTCATCGCTCCAGTTCCTTGCCTTTCACTTTCGCACCCCTGGGCCAGACTACACTCACAGGACGTACAGAAGAGATGAGTTTTCAGTAAAGACTTAAAGGTCAAGCCCGAGTCTGCATCTCATACATGGATAGGCAGACCATTCCATACAAATGGAGCTCTATAGGAGAAAGCCCTGCCTCCAGCTGTTGCCTTGTAAATTCTAGGGACAATAAGGAGGCCTGCATCTTGTGACTGTAGCATACGTGTAGGTATGTACGACAGGACCGAAACAGAGAGATAGGTAGGAGCAAGTCCATGTAATGCTTTGTAGGTTTGCAGTAAAACCTTAAAACTCAGCCCTAGCCTGAACAGGAACCCAGTGTAGAGAGGCTAGCACTGGAGTAATATGATACAATAGCAGCCGTGTTTAGCACTAACAAAAGTTTATTTGGTTCTTTATCCGGGTAGCCGGAGAGTAGAAAAAGTCTTGATATGTTTGTCAAAAGAGAGATCAGGGTCCAGAGTAATGCATAGGTTCTTCACAGTTTTATTTGAGACAACTGTACAACCATCAAGATGAATTGTCAGATCCAATAGCATATCTCTTTTTTTCTTGGGACCTAGAACTAGCATCTCTGTTTTGTCCGAGTTAAAAAGTAAAACATTTGCCTCCATCCACTTCCTTATGTCTGATATACAGGCTTCCAGGGTAGGCAATTTTGGGCCTTCACCATGTTTCATCGAAATGTACAGCTGTGTGTCGTCTGCATAGCAGTGAAAGTTGACATCGTGTTTCCGAATGAAATCACCAAGAGTTAGAATACATAGTGAAAACAATAGTGGTAATAAAACGGAAACTTGAGGAACGCCGAAATGTACAATTGATTTGTCAGAGGACAAACCACCCACAGAGACAAAAGCAGCCCTAATGTCTAGAAGCATGCCATCATCTGATGCCATTACAAGGTCATTTACCGCCTTCACGAGGGCAGTCTCAGTGCTATGATGGGGTCTAAAACCAGACTGAAGCGTTTTTGTATATATTATTTGTCTTCAGGAAGGCAGTGAGTTGCTGCGCAACAGCTTTTTAAAAAAAATGTTTAGAGGAATGGGAGATTCGATATATGCCAATAGGTTCTTCATTTTTAGGGTCAAGGTTCAGCTTTTTCAAGAGAGGCTTTATTACTGCCACTTTTAGTGAGTTTGGTACACATCCTGTGGATATGGAACAATTTATTATGTTCACAATAGGAGGGCCAAGTTCAGCAGTTCAGTGCCGGTATTACCACATATCCTGGTATGGCACAAGGTCCGTATGAAGGTATGACAATCTGGACACCGCCCAAGCCTACACTGCATCACCCTGCTCCAGAGGAGATAAATACATGTTCCAGGGTACCTTCTCTCTCCCTCTCTTTCTCAGGGGTCATGTGTCAAGGGCATACACACAGTACAAGCCAGCCCATATATTGCACAATGATTCATAACACAGCAGAATAGAAATAAGACACTCTAGGGAAAGGGAGAGATCGGCAGTTCAGTGGTGATGTCTAGTGACATGTTGGGATTTGTGCTGTAGCAGTGGTCAAAGCAAGATTGTGGTGAATGTGGTGAATTTTGAGTTTATTGTTTGAATTTGCCCCCGATCAAAGGTAAAGCACATGCTCAGAGTCTGATATCAACTAGAAGGGATTATGTATACTATAATCTATAATCCATAAAAAGGACAAAATACCTGAGGCACTAGCTGCGCCTCCACAAAGTCCACATAGATGAGAATATTTACAATGCTGACTGTCAGTGTGCTCATTGTTTGCAACATAAAAGCTGTTTCCTCGTTTTCTTTTTTCAAATCTTGTATCTTTCTCAAGGTCGGACATCTCCTCATGGGGAAACAACAGTAACATGATGAAAATAAGTCTAGATCTTCTCCTTAGCCAAACACACAGATAGTTACTTGCAACCTGGCCCAACCTTGGTGAAACAACATAAAACATCAATAGAAAAGCTTTACAAAAAGCATGTTGACATATTTTCCCTGATTTTAGAGCTTTTTGTGTTATTGAGTGAATTAATTTGAGTAGACTCATGTTCATGACATGGTTATTTTTATCTGGGTCTTTTTCTCTCTCATTAGCAGTAATAGCAGTATTGGTTGCATTTCAGTTCCAGGGAATATTTTCCAGTTTCTGAAAGGTGGGCATTAGTATTAACAATGTTAAAGGATATTGATTTTTGGTCTTCTGCTAAGATACTGTATTGGATTGGCCCTAAAACCCCACAGGCTTACCAAGAATACAAATGACAAAACATGAAATGACAAAATCTCAATCAGACAAGTAGAAAACCCAGTCTTTTTATTTCATTGCACATTTTACACTATTATTTCCCCTGTTTGGACCAGATGAACCCCTTTCACCTAGATCTGCTCCATTCACTAACACCAGCACATTCATAATGATTAGATGCTGCCATTTCCACCAGGGCTCCCAGGAGAGAAGTGCAGAGGAACAAATGCTATGTTGCCATGATGATATTTGAGGAAAAGGTTACTGTTATTGCACAAGACAGAACAGGGAAATGGAAGGGGGCGTCATCAAGCTCTCTACTAAGGAACACGCTAATAAGATGGTTGCATCTGGTATTTTCTGAATGAAATAAATACAAAGGTCACTGGTCTGAGCCAACCGTGCAAGGCGTCATTGTCCAAAAACCTTTCCATTCTGATGTTGTAAGATGGTGTCCTATGAAGCTTTTGGCGTTGCTGTCATGTCAGTTACTTCCGGGTAGCATATTTGACACACAGGCTTGATGGTTCTCAAAACAATCAGAGAAATATCAATTTTTTCAATTGCTCAATTACTGCCAGGACACAGTAACTTTTCCCCACAATAGTCTAAGGCTAAGGTCTAAGTACCCGTTTTGACAACACAAAAAAAGTGTCACTATGTCCAAGATACCATAATACTCCTAAATCCATAATTATTCAATCATCCACAGAAGCCGGCGAAAATGTATGCACACAATACAACCACAAAACCTAGAATAAATGCTGGTCCGACTATTTGAAGAAAGACTGCTTATTTTGATAACACTGCTGCATTGTCATCCTGTTAAAAACACAGGGGTTGAGAGGAAGTCTCACTTGGCATCCAGACGGCTTTGGAATCACACCCGCTGCTCTTTGCTTTATAATTATCCCTGGACAGCAACGCCCTCAGGCCAAAGGCTGCTGCACTCATTCACTATGGTCACCCTGCTAAGATAGGCATCATTCTGGCTAACAGTGGAATAATGTCATCCCTTGCCCACGTTTTTATAACTAAAGTACATGTGTTGTGCCTGTTCTTTGAAGTAGAAATAATATACCTTTTCAAGGACGTTCCTGCTTGGGAAGTTCACTGCTTCATCAGATGGTGTTGATGTTTCAGAGGACACAGGCGAATAATGCTAGGTTAGAATGTGGCTGTCTTTACCATCCATCGATGAACCAATCATCCCTTTCAGTGTATGCTGTGCGGCTCTGCAGTGTGTTCCAAACAAGACAAGTCCACCATGTTATTTGTCTTCTGTCACTAGGGTCAATTGGACCTCGGGGAGCAACAGATCTTTATGGACTCAGAGAGGTGGCTGGGAACTGAGGAAGCAACATTCCTGTTACTGCTCTATTGCAATGAAAAGGTGTCTATGTACTTACTCAACCGTATACAGTAATTGAACGGTTTTCTGAGCCTTTGACCACATCATCAAATTGGGGTCCGACTTAGAGGGAAGCAAAAGAAGGTAGGTAATCATTATAACTCTTTACTCTGATGGGTTAGTGACAGCCATACAATATGAAATGCTTTGAAACCTACTGAGAGAAGCTAGTTGGAATTCATTAGTATTAGTATCATTTCTCACCAAGGCTCCCTCACTATCAGCCCTCGTCGCCTCCCACCAGGCTTACATCCCTCTGTGCATCTGTCTATCCATACGTATGGAGGAATGAGCCCGAGCACACTGCCTCATACAGCCCATCCATCCGTAGCTCCATCTCCATGGGCCAGTGATGGATGGAAGTCAGCAGATTGTTGCAGCCTTAACCAGTTTATCCAGGAATGCCGTGACATCTATTTCTAATAACATCTGCGTTCCCTGAGAATCAGCCTAACACACTCTGACAGACACATATGTCAACACTGTGCTTGTGCGATTTCTACTCTCCTAAGCCCAACTGTAAATTAAAGAATAAGAAAAAAATGGACAAATGAAAAACAGATAAAACACATCTACAGTATGGACAGTAAAGTTCTAATTAGTCATTGTGATGATTAAAGAACATTATTTAATCAAACTGGTTAGAAATTTGGCATTTTAGTTTAATAAAAGGAGCAGAATCGTTTTGATATCAAGTGAACCGGTAGCAGTGGTGTGTATTCATCGATGCCATGTGAAGCCAGGCTTCCCCACAAAACAAAAGAAAAAAGAAAAACACAAAAAACCATACTAAATAATTTATCTTTCATCTCTCTGTGTTTTATACAGTTCCTTCAATTCGCAAGAGGCTGAATGTATCTCACTGGGGAAAGTATTCGAGCGAACGAAACAGCACCCCTCTGTCTCAGTATGTGTAGCGCATCTATCTGACGCTGTCTGGTCAGAAAGAGTATGACAATGTTGCCGCATGTCGCATTGAATGCAAGGGAAGCCAGCAAGCATTTGGCCTCCCTTAATAATTAAATAAAAATAGCCAATCAGCTTTGAGCTAAACTGAGTGAGCTAAGCTGTGAAAAGTCCAGTTGCACACAAAAAAATTGTCAAAGGACGCCAGTTTGAATTTGGCCAATCACATCACAAGCCAAACATCAATAAAAACTTGAATTGGTGCATTTTGTTGTGTTGTTGCCCTTCAGTGGCTAGCTAGCTATCTAAAATCAACCCTTTCCTGTCAAGACCCGGTTACGAGCTCGGGTCTCCGGTGTGAGAAACAGTCACTTAGCAAACTGAGCCACTAATAGTCGGCAGAACCCAGAAGATGAGGCAGACACAGCTGTACTTGAGACGGTGTTTTAATAAAGTAAAAAGGAAAGTTCAGGCAAAAATATAAATCCACAACGTCAAAAGTAATTCCAAGAGAACAAAGGTAATCCTCTAAATCAAAAGGTAAATCCACAAGGTGGTAGGTACATGGACAGCCACATCATATTTAGCTTACATTGATTGGAATAAATCGTTTTTGGTATATTTTAGTTGCCCCTGTAGTAGACTAATCAGAGGTAATTAAGTTGTGTTGAAGTTGAAATGGTGCTGGAACAGTGGAGGCAGCTCCTGTGTTCTTTACGACTTGCGGTAACTCTCAGTGGTTCTGAATCAATAGTTGTTTACTAGTGCAAAAAAATGTGGAAACATTACCCTGCTTGACCATGCTGTAGGTCATGTAACTGTTTGTTACAGGCAATATGCTTTGTGGACTTCACCAGACAGATGTTGCTCTACGGTTTTGTAATGAAACAAAGGTGTGATTTAATTTATTCAGCCACTGTGTCTTCTTATTGTCTTGGCCTTAGGCCTATATATCAGGGTGTCAAGGCATATGAACTAACAGGTTATATAGCAAACAACACAATTATCATGACACATATGTTGTAAAAAGGCTTTTTTTCCTGGATTGGATTCCCAAGTGATTTTACCCACGCAACGCTACTGACAGGTAGACACATGGGACTAAACCAGTTAGACAGGGACCACACTGGGACTTTCTCCTTTAACAAGATCTATGAATTCAAATACAATTTCTAAAATTAAAGTCTGCACATTTCCATTCAAAACGGGAGGAAAAAGCAATATGTTGATCCTGCTCATTCTGTCCAATTCCAAAGCAATATACATCTCTGGGTCATCATTTTTTTTTTATAAGAGATTAAATTCAAATCACAGCTCTGGTCATAGCACATTTAATCACTTTTTTTTCTCACTCTTTCTTTACAGTTTTCATTATTGTTGTATAACACATTTGAGATCAGTCTCAACACTTCCTGCCTCTGAAAAAAGCTCTTTATTCATTCAGTCCAGAGCCAGCCCCATGCTCTGACTTTCCCCTGACTCGGCAAGGCCGTATGAAATAACACTGTTTCAATTTAGACCGCTCATCCAATAACGAGATGGAGTTCAAAAGGTGCTTAATCTCACCTGCCACTCAAGAGACTTGGCAGGAAGACTGACAAGAATGGAGCGCAAAATGGTGGCCGGGTGTGGACACTGTCTGCTGAACTAGCAAGAGTGCTTTTTAATGAAACATCTTAAAAGACAGTTTGTGGATTCACTCCAGTCTTGCAGGACACATTTTTTTTGTTAGTCCTAAGCTACTATACTCTTGATTGGTCTGATAAAATGTAAGCCTTATCAACATCAACAAAAACAACAACACTACAGTGCAAACATGGATAGGTATGGATAAGTATGAAATACAGACGTTGTATATTAAAAATACGCAAGTGCATTCAAATGATCAGGCACAGTACGTAATGCATAATATAGTCCTTATATATCCAAATGTATGGCTCATTATACAGTATATTTCAGGTCTGCACTGCATTTTAAGGGAGCCATACTTCTGGTGTGACTCGCTCCTAAAGGCCCATCATTCTCTTTTGTCGCCAAGCTCGTAATCAGCGTATAAATATGCATGAGTCGTGCTCCAAGTGCTTCTGGAGGTGTAACTCTTCACAATGGAACAGACCTCAGACCTGCCACAAATCCTGGCCAGAAGTCAGCAAGTTGTTAGGTGGTGAAGAAATAATTGTATGAACGTTTTTGACATGAGAAATAATGCAAAAAGAATATGTAGGCACCTGACTCATTTCTTTAGCATTCCACAAACAACCTCATGTATTTCTTCTCATTCATTTACAAAGGGTGAAATATGGGATGTCAGAATGTGAACAATTATGAAAAACTATAAATGTTTGACCAATTTGGACAAGGGTATGAGCATGTCAGGGAGCTGAGAAGAATGCGTTTTCAATTTGGCATCTCTTAGTGGCTGCCAGGTTCTCTCTCCCTGCGGTAAAGTGCCATTTCTCCTTGTACTAATTGAATACTCCCCCCGCACCATAATGTCTTGCTCATCTATCATTGTTTGCTGGGAGCCCGTGTGGTGTCCTTTCCCTGACTTTGAGAGAGCACTTCATCTTATTTGTTTGTTCCCTGACACGGTCATGATGCACTCGACCAGGCTGGCCATTTAGAAGCTGGGTAGCGTTCAAGAATGGAATACTTTATCATAGAACACAACCAAGTGTGGTAGATTTGTAAGAGGACTATCTATAGAGGTTATTTGTCACACGAGTAAACAAAACCATACATCACGGATTCACTTTGGAAAATATAGTTTACTGATAGTAGTGGTACTTGTAACAAACAAAATTGTAACAGATGGTCATATAGAGAACAATATTTCCAAGAGTACTTATTCATATATTGATGCAATCAATAGTCTAGCCAACACCAGAGACTATCCAAAACCCGTAAAATCCTTAAATCAGTCCAAAATATCAACTGAAAACCAGCAGACACTGCAGGCCCTAAAGACTGAAGCTCCTGTGCTATAATATAAAAGTCACTGCAGCCCCAACATGAGCACACAAGCAGAACCCCTAGGGACCCTGACAACACAGTGTACATCTGATGAATATGCAGAGGGGACAATCAGGGGGTGGTGAGGACTGGAGGCTTCTGGGGGAGTATGGTTCTGTGTAGTAAACCCTCAGGCATAGTGGGGCGATATGGAAGGACATGATTTCCCTAGATATGAGGTAACATTTATTTGCAGTGCATTTTCCATCACAGAGCCTTCAATTAGATGCAAGTCACTCTCTGGTATAATCTATTTACCTGCAGCCCCCATCTGACATCGATCCCCCGCAGTGCAAACTCTGACCGGTGAAAACAGAATGAGAGGTAGGTGATTGCAATATGGCCGCAAGCGTTGTTTTCAGATACCACTTCAAACCATTTTGTAGCCTCACTCAAAGCTATTTTTTCTATTAATTAACTAATGTAGAAGACAAACAACAAGACTCCATATGCTATCAACATATTGGTCCAGCTCTAGATGATGGATTCGTATTAGCTTTGATTGTCCTGTTAGGGACTAGAGGTCCCACTTATCTCATTTATAATGATGCCCCTTATAGGCCTAACGATGATTTTGTTATCACGTCGGGGTCACCGACGATGATAATGATGTGGGGGAAACCTTGACATCTATTTGGGCTCTGACTTGTTTTAACTATGTACAGTATGCCCTTGGTGTGCCAAAACCAGCATGTCAGCCCCATAAACTAAAGTATTGACAAAGCAACGGGTATTGTGATGATAGCCTGCCGTCTTTTACTACCACTGTGAAAGAGCCCAGCATGATAAAGCACTGAGTAACCTTCCTGTAGCTTATGTTTTTTTCCCTCCCATTTCCAGTTCAACTGAGGCTCTTGTTCCAGGTCCCTCACATGGGAAGTGTATTTAGGCTCTTTTTTTCTCTCTCTCTATGTTATTCTCCTTCTCTTCTCTGATGATATTCATTGCTGCAGCTGGACGATGGTAGTTTTTCAGGGAGTCGTGGTTTGTTTCTTCACACCACCGGTCAAGTTATACCCCTCTTATGATGGGTTGAGTAGGTAGAGCCGTCGCTAATGAAAACCACAGGGCAGCTCTTTGCTCTCTGGGATGGAGTCCGTTTGACCTCCAGTCCAGTTCGACCCCTAGCTGTGTATTACTTTTGATGGTAGCGGAAATGGACCCACATCTGGTGCTAATTCCGAAATTCACTGCTGTTTAGAAGAAATGGACAGCAAAAGTAAAACAGTTGCATATTTGAAATAAAATGATTATTTAGTCTAAACAGTGTTCAGTTTGACTGGCCATGAATGCATCTTCATTTAGAATTCAAATCAACATCTGTTCGGTACAGTTATTTAGATTTAGTTTCATTTGTGTTCTTGGATAGACTGATGCAGGGACATGACAACTCCTTCATTTAACTCCCTTAAATGTTTGTAAATATTAAGTAGGCGTAGTATTTTGAGGCAAGTAATTCCAATGAAAATGTTGCATGCTTATACAATCACAGCAATAGACAATGCTGATAACAATCTCTTTAAATGACAGAAAGCAGATCTGGGAAAGGCTAGGCTCTAGGCTCTATATATTCTGACAGGGTTAAACCAGGGACTTTGCTAAGGTTATATGCTTAGGCAATCGGCATATGAAAATCTGTCAACCATTTATTTTAATTTGATTTAATTTCCATAATGCTCAGACAAGTGAAATGTCCTACTTAAATATCAACTCAAAACCCTCTAAAATAATTGTGTTCTACTTAGCTACATCACACACCCTCACTCGGTTGCTGATAATATATCTTAAAGGATGACAAATACAATCTGTGGCTATATGAAAAAGTAATTTCCTTTTCTTTTCCTGCACCACACATCGCAAGCATCACTTGATTAGCAACAGTGCTTCGATTATCCATCACATTGGCATAGGAAATATATCCTACTACACTATCTGAAAAGAAAGACAAGGCTGGTCCAGCATCTTCTCTTGTCAGCATGGGCTCATATTGTGTGCAAACACAATTACAAACTTCGAAAAAGGCTTTTGAAACATCAAATACACTACAACTTAAACATGTCCTGCATGGCAGGAAAGTTCTCCTGCAACAGGGTGATGGAATACAGATCCTACATCTGTATAATGTACTATGAATGTCTGCTTAGGCCTTATGCCAGCACATCACCCTCTGGCATGGCCATGGTTCAAAGGGAGTCCACATAGTCCTCTGGCAATTCTACGGTTTGGTTTGTTTATCCTAATGTTTTATCCACCTGGGGGAAAACAAGATAGGGCATCATAATCAAGTGACTGATGAATCTTCGAAGAGAGTTTGGGGTGAATTTGGTTGGTAAGTGGAAATTCCAGGACAAGAGGAATCTATTATTGTATCTTTACAAAAGGCCTCAGGTACAGGTATTTACATCAATATGGTAATGTATATTATGGGCCAATGACTCTACACCAGGGGTGTCAAACTCATTTTGCCCCGGGGGACGCATTCTGGCTTCAACGAGATCCGGAGGGCCGCACAGAAAATGTGTTATATTTCCTTGTGCAAAAATTGTCCTCTATATATTGTTTTTGGAATTTCCGAATGCTCTCTGACTCTATAGCTTTCATTTCAGTGATTATTAACGAGCTGGGGATAGTCAAGAAACAGTATTTTTTAATTTTACCTTTATTTAACCAGGCAAGTCAGTTAAGAACATATTCTTATTTTCAATGACGGCCTGGGAACAGTGGGTTAACTGCCTGTTCAGGGGCAGAACGACAGATTTGTACCTTGTCAGCTCGGGGGGTTTGAACTCGCAACCTTCCGGTTACTAGTCCAACGCTCTAACCACTAGGCTACGCTGAATGTAGGTCCATTATCATTTTTACACAGGTTCAATTCGGTTTTAGTCCTTTTAAATTATGTTGAGTTCGTTCCCCCCCAAAAAATTATTGTGTTTTTAAAAGAAAATCGCTCCTGGGAGTAACTGGACCACTTTGAGTGTGTTTGACATCCCTACTCTACACCATGTCTCAACAAATGTGCTGTTATCAAAACTGTAACTATCACATGCTGACGAGTCATCCAGTGATATGTAGAGAGGCGGGGGAGGGGGGGGGGTGACAGAAAGAAAAAAGAGTAATGACAACTGGGAAAACAGAAAATGAGGGTGCGGGGAGCATCCCCTCAACCAGATATTGAGGTCATCCCCAAAAATATTTTATTTTAAACCTCAGTCACTGTCACCCATTCCAGTATAATTTCAGCCCATTAGCATTGGTCGTATTTAGTAAATCAACCGCTATTAGTAGAAGGTGTATACATTTTAGCAATGCTATTTACAATCATTACCTTGAATTTGGAATTTAGTGTGTTTGTGCTACTGTTACAGTGTGTGTGATGATGTCACTAATTGACTGTATTCTCCTGGCAGCCAGAGTTACTTCAGAGAAGCCGTTGTGTGGAGTTGCTCATTGCTCAGTGCCGTGCACAGATGTGGAGTAGACGACATTTGCACATTTGCAAAGTGCTGCGTTGGCATTCCATTTACAGCTAAGGCACCAGACGGTGTGGTTTGCTGCTAACTATGTCGATACTGCTGATACTCTACAAGACGGAAAAAAACAAAAAATAATAACAACTACAAACCCTGTCATAGTTCATGGGGGCAGGGATCATTTAAAACACTCACTTTTCACATGATCTCTGTCTATGCACAACAAATCCTAACGGAATGCACCCAAATCAATCAAACTCCAATTCAAATCATAACATTCTAAAGACAATGGCAATTTTGGTCATGATGATTGGATATCCCTGTGGAGGGCAGCAATTGTAATCAAGCCTTTATTATCCTAGAATGGATTGTGACATTTTGGTTGGGACATCTGATGTTCTATGTTGGGTGATCAGGGGCTGGGAAGCATACATGCCTGCTCCCTATCCTGTGAACCATACATCCAGAACCACCCTCTGGGTCAGACGAACAAACGTCTGAGAAGAAAAGGGACAAGGAACAGTTTGAAGAAACCCTGTCGCATCCCAATGTTTTGTGTCTCTCCTGTGCCAGTGGGAGGGAGAAGCTGTCTGTCAGTGGTGGAGAGGTGACCTTGATGAGAAGGGAACGGGGCGTTTGGGGGTGCGTGGGGGGGGATTGATGCCAGGCCTTGGCCCGCTGTGGTCTGTCAGACTGTTATCAATACAATTGAGCTCTGACGGTAGGAGGGGGGTGAGAAGGGAAAGGAGAGACATTGACAGAATAACTGGAAATAGAGGGAAAGGGAGGGAGAGCTGAAGGTAAGGATGGATGGATGGAGGGGAGGAGGTATATGCAGGAGATGGCCCGAGGTCGTGGCATTGTTTGTTCCCATGCTGGCTGTCAGCCGGCGGTAATGAAGTTAAATGAGGGCAGCAGCTCCGTGGAGGGGATGGGGATCACCTCTGTGCAGAAGAAAGGAATGTGGAGGAGAAGGAAGGGAGGTGATTGACCGAGGGAGGGAGGAGAGAGGGTCGGTGCGGTGCTGGTTCAGTCAATCAAAAGCTTCTTTTCTCTCCAACTAACCACCTCCACCTCCGCCCCCCGTCTCTCCTGACCATGACAGGGGAGGCTCTTCGTGTGTCTGCATGTGTCACCAGGCTTAAAGGGAAAGTCACATTCTCCTGTCATTTAATAGGATTCTTTAACAGAAGAAGCCTCCCTCTCGGGCTCTAATGCAGTTCTCCATGTGCTGGGAGCCAGGTGGTCCAAAGTCAGTGAAGACTTCCCTTTTAGATAATCTCTCAAATGTAGAGGCACAGCCCACAGACAACTACAAAGTGGCTAGTGTGCTCATCACATCAAACCAAGCAGCACTCAGTAAATCAGTATCTGCACTTAAATAAGCCCTTGTACTACATTGATAAGATGACCAATATCTAAATATACAATAAACATATTTATCATACAAAAGAGCCCAAACTCTCAGTGAAGTTTCAAATGTTTACTCAGCGAAGACATCCAGCTGAATATATCCATTCAATACAGTGCCGTGTCCACTTATACCCTTAGCTCTCGCCCCTCCCTTCCACAAAGATGTACTGCAGGACTTTTCCATCACCCAGGATATCTCCGTGCTCATCCGTGCATATCACAGGACTTCTTATCAGCCAGGAGTAGGGCTGTTGCAGTGACCGTATTACCGCCACACCGGCAGTTATGAGTCATGACCGCTGTAAATTTTGAGTTAAGGTAATCTGCTCTTATGCACTCTGGACATTGCTAACGATCATCGGGTCCTAATGGCCTGGACCCAGGGCTCTGTTGTCCCTCTAACCAGTCTGACATCAATGCAAATGAAATCTAAAATTACATTAAAACACTTATCATCAAAACAGTATTGTGCTTTTAAAAACTCACCTCACTGTGATTGATCAATTTGAAGAAAGAATTTCAACAACAGGTTGAAACTGAGTGGAAAACATGGTCGTTGTGGATGTTGTTTCAAAGCCTAACACAACGAAATGGACAGCACTTTTTAAGGTGATGATTAATTCAAAACACCCATATTCATATTAATGCTCATGCATACACATAGGCCTATATATGAGCCCAAAAACTAAATTCAAATAATGATTGTGCCATTATGCAATACATAGCCTACCGCATATTATGCATGGCCCAGGTACTTCCAAACTGGGGTATGCATAACATCGCAGGTATGTCAAATAAAAATGTGATTTAAGTTCCAAAAAATTATTATAATAATAAAAACAATTCTTCACATTTTCAAACAGTCCGTTTATATTTTTCCAACAGGGCTATACATTTGGGTGATTTTCTCGCCTGAATGATCTGTATCTAGGATTACAGGGACTCCGCAACTATATTCAATGTGCGGGACAAAATTGAGGCTATGATTAAGTAGTTGGAGCTCTTCTCTGTCCGCATTAACAAGGACAACACACGGGTCTTTCCATCATTGTATGATTTTTTGTGTGCAAATGAACTCAAGCTTACGGACAATGTCGTGTGATGTAGCGAAGAGAGCCTCATCGAAATTGCAGACTTATGTGCATCCTTTCATGCACACCCTTCTCATTAACCTGTGGTGAGTTATTCACAATGTAAGTTGTGAACAAATAAAGTTTTATATGTAAGATGGCTAAATAAAGAGCAAAAGTATTGATTATTATATTATTATTTGTTCCCTGGTCCAGAGAGCTCTTTGTCACTTCCCACAAGCCGGGTTGTGACAAAAACCTGTACTCATTCTTATGTTTAATAAATGTATCGTATAGTGTGTGTGTGTCAGGCTTACAATGATGGCAAAAACAACATTTGAGAGTGCGCTGACCCTGGTGCTAGTTTTAATGTTTGAAGGGGTACGGGACGATAAAAAGTTTGGGAACCACTGGTCTAGCCTATACTAAAAAATTAAACCAATTCAGAGTTCGCCTACAACTATAATGAATTTGTATTAGATTTTGAATAGCCTGGTAATAGGGAATTGTTTGAAATTGCATTTTTGTCCCCCCAAGTTTTATCATTGGAATGTGATACAAAACGAGTTAATAGTGTGCTTTAGGACCATGTGGACGCCTCAGAGCAGTAGGGTAGGCTGTTTGGAGTTTTCGTCTGACTGGATAAAACAATATACCCCCACTTCTAAAACCAAAGTTGCACCCTGGTCAATTGAAATAGGTTTTATTGTGAAAACATGTTACCATTGATGTTCCAAAGCAGATTTAACTTGGTTTCACAAATTAAGCACTGGGAGATTACAGGAACAGGGTTGGAGAGCCCATGGCATACAGAGTTTGGGCAGAATATCACCTGTTGTGCAGCGTGAGACTGCAAACTCCTCAAACAGTGGTTGATGTGTGGAGTGAAATAACTGGATTAGCTTACCTGCCATGTACAGTACCAGTCAAAAGTTTGGACACACCTACTTCTTCAATGGTTTTTCTTTCTTTTTATTATTTTCTACACTGTAGAATAATAGTGAAGAGATCAGAACTATGAAATAACACATATGGAATCACGCAGAAACCAAATAAGTGAGAAAAAATCAATATACAGTGGGGAGAACAAGTATTTGATACACTGCTGATTTTGCAGGTTTTCCAACTTACAAAGCATGTAGAGGTCTGTAATTTTTATCATAGGTACACTTCAACTGTGAGAGATGGAGACTAAAACAAAAATCCAGAAAATCACATTGTATGATTTTTAAGTAATTAATTAGCATTTTATTGCATGACATAAGTATTTGATACATCAGAAAAGCAGAACTTATTATTTGATATAGAAACCTTTGTTTGCTTTTACAGAGATCATATGTTTCCTGTAGTTCTTGCAGCAGGGATTTTGGCCTACTCCTCCATACAGACCTTCTCCAGATCCTTCAGGCTTTGGGGGCTGTCGCTGGGCAATACGGACTTTCAGCTTCCTCCAAAGATTTTTTATTGGGTTCAGGTCTGGAGACTGGCTAGGCCACCCAGGACCTTGAGATGCTTCTTACAGAGCCACTCCTTAGTTGCCCTGGCTGTGTGTTTCGGGTCGTTGTCATGCTGGAAGACCCAGCCACAACCCATCTTCAATGCTCTTACTGAGGGAAGGAGGTTGTTGGCCAAGATCTCGCGATACATGGCCCCATCCATCCTCCCTTCAACACGGTGCAGTCATCCTGTCCCCTTTGCAGAAAAGCATCCCCAAAGAATGATGTGTCCACCTCCATGCTTCACGGTTGGGATGGTGTTCTTGGGGTTGTACTCATCCTTCTTCTTCCTCCAAACACGGCGAGTGGAGTTTAGACCAAAAAGCTATATTTTTGTCTCATCAGACCACATGACCTTCTCCCATTCCTCCTCTGGATCATCCAGATGGTTATTGGCAAACTTCAGACGGGCATGGACATGCGCTGGCTTGAGCAGGGGAACCTTGCATGCGCTGCAGGATTTTAATCCATGACGGCGTAGTGTGTTACTTATAGTTTTCTTTGAGACTGTGGTCCCAGCTCTCTTCAGGTCATTGACCAGGTCCTGCCGTGTAGTTCTGGGCTGATCCCTCACCTTCCTCATGAACATTGATGCCCGACGAGGTGAGATCTTGCATGGAGCCCCAGACCGAGGGTGATTGACAGTCATCTTGAACTTCTTCCATTTTCTAATAATTGCCCCAACAGTTGTTGCCTTCTCACCAAGCTGCTTGCCTATTGTCTTGTAGCCCATCCCAGCCTTGTTCAGGTCTACAATTTTATCCCTGATGTCCTTACACAGCTCTCTGGTCTTGGCCATTGTGGAGAGGTTGGAGTCTGTTTGATTGAGTGTGTGTGGACAGGTGTCTTTATACAGATAACGAGTTCAAACAGGTGCATTTAATACAGGTAATGAGTGGAGAACAGGAGGAGCTTCTTAAAGAAAAACTAACAGGTCTGTGAGAGACGGAATTCTTACTGGTTGGTAGGTGATCAAATAATTATGTCATGCAGTAAAATGCAAATTAATTACTTAAAAATCATACAATGTGATTTTCTGGATTTTTGTTTTAGATTCCGTCTCTCACAGTTCAAGTGTACCTATGATAAAAATGGCAGACCTCTACATGCTTTGTAAGTAGGAAAACCTGCTAAATCGGCAGTGTATCAAATACTTGTTCTCCCCACTCTATATTTTACATTTTAGATTCTTCAAAGTATATACCCTTTGCCTTGACGATAGCTTTGCACACTCTTGGCATTCTCTCATCCAGCTTCATGAGGAATGCTTTTCAAACAGTCTTGAAGGGGTTCCCACAAAAGCTGAGCACTTGTCTGCTTTTCCTTCACTTTGCAGCCAACTCATCCCACACCATCTCAATTGGGTTGAGGTCGGGTGATTGTGGAGGCCAGATCATCTGATGCAGCACTCAATCACTCTCCTTCTTGGTCAAATAGCACTTACACAGACTGGAAGTGTGTTTGGTCATTGTTCTGTTATAGTATCAAGGCACAAGGCGAGACCCAAATGCAGACACAGGAGGCAGATGGTTGGAGTCTTACAATGTTTATTAATCCAAAGGGGTAGGCAAGAGAATGGTCGGGAACAGGAAAAAAGGTCAAAACCAGATCAGAGTCCAGGAGGTACCGAGGTACCAGGTTCATGGTCAAGGCAGGCAGAACGGGCAGGCAGTACAAAGTCCAGAAACAGGCAAGGGTCATTACCGGTAAGACAAGTAAAAGGAGAATGAATAAAGCAGGAGAACGGGGAAAACGCTGGTTGACTTGGAAACATACAAGACGATCAGGCAGAGAGAGACACAGGGATAAATACACCGGGTGAAGGTAAGTGACACCTGGAGGGGGTTGAGACAATAACAAGGACAGGTGAAACAGATCAGGGCGTGACAGATAGTACCACTAAGCGCAAACCAGATGGTATGGCGTATCGCTGCAGAATGCTGTGGTAGCCATGAGGGTTAAGTGTGCCTTGAATTCTAAATAAATCAGAGAGTGTCACAAGCAAAGAACCCCAACATCATAAGTCGCTCTGGATAAGAGCGTCTGCTAAATGACTTAAATGTAAATGTAAATCATCACACTTCCTCCTCCATGCTTCACGGTGGGAACCACACGTTCAGAGATCATCCATTCACCTACTCTGCATCTCACAAAGACATGACGGTTGGAACCAAAATCTCCAATTTGGACTCATCAGACCAAAGGACAGATTTCCACAGGTCTAATGTCTATTGCTTGTGTTTCTTGGCCCAAGCAAGTCTCTTCTTCTTATTGGTGTCCTTTAGTAGGGTTTCTTTTCAGCAATTCGACCATGATGGCCTGATTCACGCAGGCTCATCTGAACAGTTGATGTTGAGATGTGTCTGTTACTTGAACTCTGTGAAGCACTTATTTGGGCTGCAATCTGAGGTAACTCTGGGTCTTCCTTTCCTGTGGCGGTCCTCATGAGAGTCAGTTTCATCATAGCACTTGATGGTTTTTGCGACTACATTTGAAGAAACGTTCAAAGTTCTTGAAATTTTCTTAAAGTAATGATGGACTGTCATTTCTCTTTGCTTATTTGAGCTGTTCTTGCCATAATATGGACTTGGTCTTTTACCAAATAGGACTATCTTCTGTATACCACCCCTAACTTGTCACAACACAACTGATTGGCTAAAACGAATCAAGAAGAAAGAAATTCCACAAATTAACTTTCAACAAGGCACACCTGTTAATTGAAATGCATTCCAGGTGACTATCTCATGAATATGGTTGAGAGAATGCCAAGAGTGTGCAAATCTGTCATCAAGACAAAGGGCGGCTACTTTGATGAATCTCGAATATAAAATATATTTTGATATGTTTAACACTTTTTTGGTTACTACATGATTGTTATTTCTTAGTGTTGATGTGTTCGCTATTATTCTATAATGTAGAAAATAGTAAAAATAAAGAAAATCCAAACTTTTGACTGGTACTGTATTTTTTCCCCCTGCCTGTTACTACCCATTTGATTAAGGATCATTCTAAATCGAAACTGGTTTGACATATTAGTAAAGACCAGATTCAATTGAGCATAGTCTGAATAAGGAAGATATGATAACTTGATGAGAGAACAGCATGTGCAGTCTGAGGTAAGGAAGAGAGTGCATGCTTTTTTGTGACTTTCAAATCACCAATAGCCTATAGTCACAACATGCAGCCTAGTCACATCATACAGCCCTATAGTCACATCATACAGCCTATAGTCACATCATGCAGCCTATAGTCACATCATACAGTCTATAGTCATCATACAGCCTATAGTCACATCATACAGCCTATAGTCACATCATTACATTTACATTTAAGTCATTTAGCAGACCCTCTTATCCAGAGCGACTTACAAATTGGTGCATTCACCTTATGACATCCAGTGGAACAGTCACTTTACAATAGTGCATCTAAATCTTAAAGGGGGGTGAGAAGGATTACTTATCCTATCCTAGGTATTCCTTAAAGAGGTGGGGTTTCAGGTGTCTCCGGAAGGTGGTGATTGACTCCGCTGTCCTGGCGTCGTGAGGGAGTTTGTTCCACCATTGGGGGCCAGAGCAGCGAACAGTTTTGACTGGGCTGAGCGGGAACTGTACTTCCTCAGTGGTAGGGAGGCGAGCAGGTCAGAGGTGGATGAACGCAGTGCCCTTGTTTGGGTGTAGGGCCTGATCAGAGCCTGGAGGTACTGAGGTGCCATTCCCCTCACAGCTCCGTAGGCAAGCACCATGGTCTTGTAGCGGATGCGAGCTTCAACTGGAAGCCAGTGGAGAGAGCGGAGGAGCAGGGTGACGTGAGAGAACTTGGGAAGGTTGAACACCAGACGGGCTGCGGCGTTCTGGATGAGTTGTAGGGGTTTAATGGCACAGGCAGGGAGCCCAGCCAACAGCAGTTGCAGTAATCCAGACGGGAGATGACAAGTGCCTGGATTAGACCTGCGCCGCTTCCTGTGTGAGGCAGGGTGGCGTACTCTGCGGATGTTGTAGAGCATGAACCTACAGGAACGGGCCACTGTCTTGATGTTAGTTGAGAACGACAGGGTGTTGTCCAGGATCACGCCAAGGTTCTTAGCGCTCTGGGAGGAGGACATCATACAGCCTATAGTCACATCATGCAGCCTATAGTCACATCATGCAGCCTATAGTCACAACATGCAGCCTATAGTCGCATCATACAGTCTATAGTCACATCATACAGCCTATAGTCACATCATGCAGCCTATAGTCACATCATACAGCCTATAGTCACATCATGCAGCCTATAGTCACATCATGCAGCCTATAGTCACAACATGTAGCCTATAGTCACAACATGTAGCCTATAGTCACATCATGCAGCCTATAGTCACAACATGTAGCCTATAGTCACATCATGCAGCCTATAGTCACATCATACAGCCTATAGTCACATCATACAGCCTATATATGTTTTGATTTCAAAGACATTCTAAGGTTTTTATCATTCACAACTAAATTTGCTAAATAACTCAAAATCTAGCATTTAAGACCTGTTTCAAATTATCACTGTTACACTCAGCATAGCTATTTCGCTCCAGAAGGCAAAACATATCCTTTCTATTTTAAGTTAAATTATATTCTTATCAATATAAATCATACAGTATACTATCAAATAAAGGCACAGGACTTATAAGCATATATTGTCTGCTAAATGAACAAGCCTATAGCCTATGGCATGGCGCATAGCCAGATAACATATTCTCATATTCTGAAATACATTTTCTTCTTATCATAATGTTTCTTTAGACCTACCTAAAAGAATGGATTTATTGTGATGGTGTATATTTAATTGATTTATTGGACTGTAGATGTGTGGAGGCCTGGAGATGCTAAATGTGTTAATTAATGGTCAATTACCGTGAGACAGTTTTTTGCTTGACAATAACCGGCACAGCCCTCACAGGAGGCCTTGAGTTATTGGAAGTACACATTCCTACAGTCCACTATAGGGTTATACACAAAGAGCTTGAACCTAACACTACATTCAATCTTTAAGGATATAAAACACAATCTATTCATATTTAGAGGATATAATGATATAAAACTGTAAAGATATAAAACAGTCATTTACAATCTAGCAACATGAATAAATTAAAATGTCCACCTTGTGGAAGAGCATATTGTTACTCCATCTTGGTCTTAATAACACACCAATTCAATAGCGGGCTGTGACCTTAGGCTTGAGCTCAGAGTCAGTTTTTCAAAGTTATCTGATGTCGGCTATCGGATAGGATTAAATGCATAGAAATAGAAGGATCGAACAGACAAATCATCGACTTGAATGGGGACCTCATTCTATTTTTATGCATTTAATCCTATCCGATAGACGAAATCCAGATAGGTCATTTTTGAAAAACTGGACCCGAGTGTTTCTCCTAACGCGCTCCTGTTACAGTATGTTACAGTATGTAACAATGCTACTGTCATGTTTTGTCATATATTGTCTTGTCCTTGTGCTTTCCCTTCTGTTCGTTTCCCTGCTGGTCTTATTAGGTTCGTTCTCTTTCTATCCCTCTCTCTCCCTCCCTCTCTCTCTTCTCTCTATCGTTCCGTTCCTGCTCCCAGCTGTTCCTCATTCTCCTAACTCACTCATTTACTCTTTTCACACCTGTCCCCTATTTTGCCCCTCTGATTAGAGCCCCTATTTCTCCCTTGTTTTCCGCTTCTGTCCTTGTCGGATCCTTGTATGATGTTCGCTGTTCTGTGTCCTTGTCTCGCCCTGTCGTGTTTTGTCTTCTTCAGATGCTGCGTGTGAGCAGGTGTCTTAGTCTGCTACGGTCGGTGCCTTCCCGAAGCAACCTGCAGTCTATGGTCGAGTCTCCAGTCAGTCCTCGCAACTACGAGTGGATTTAAGTTTTTCCTGTTTTGTTTTCTCCTTGATATATCCAGGATTATTACTTTTGTCATTTACTGGAATAAAGACTCTGTTTTCGTTAAGTCGCTTTTGGGTCCTCATTCACCAGCATAACAGCTACCAGGTTGACATAGATGGGTGGTATACATGGCTATTCCGGAAATTGGCATCAAGGAACGTTTCTCTTTCTGATCAATTTAGCAACAGTCACAAGCCCTGTCATCCCTGCTGTACGATATTTTTCAATCCAATTAGCAGAACTAGGAGATGAGTTGTCCAACCTTGTGAAGGTATAAGACAGAGAAACGGAGCCGGCGTAGGGACAGAGTGTACTGCCGGTAGGCTACTCCAGCATTCTATTGATCACCATGGCATTGCAACTTGTCAAACACTCCGGAATGACTCAACAGCACACTCTAATCAGAGAGATACTGGAGCTTGTGTTGTTGCTGTAAGAGAGTACTGTCACAGCCCTGAATTTAAGGTCAGGAAGTCCTACCACAACGATTGTCTATGACATGGTACTCTACCGTCCGGCCGAAATATTTTCAATTACCTTTATTGGTGGTGTGTTCTTTTGTTCTCTTTAATGTCTAGCCAGCGTTAATTCAATCCTTAATTGCATTTTAATTGGGAATAAGGTGCCATTTGCAATAACAGCAAGGGCAAGAGGCTCGGCCAATGACAGGTGGATGACAAAAGGTCGATAATGAATTAAGATCAACAATGAAAAGGTCCATCATAAAGAAACCTTCTAAACAATCATTTACAGCCGCCATTTTGTTGAGCTCATGTCCTTATTGTTTCTCCTTAATCTATCATGCATCACATTTGGATGAGGAGTCTCACTTCACTTATTCCATTAACTTTATTACTAATAATATATTTCATTATGCCCATTATTAAATAGAATTGCAATCTGCTTATGATAGCGTGCGTCCAAACAGTTAATTAACTAAATGAATGGTGAAACCCAACTAAAAAAACACAACAATTTGCATACAGTAATTGAATGTCACTATTAGTTATTCTGCTTTCTTGAAAGGATGGATGGGCACTATATACACACCATGGTCTGCAACGAAGAATGATACACTCACACACACTTGCATGCACGTAAAAAACACACACGCACACACACGCGCACACGCGCACACGCACACACACACACACACACACACACACACACACACACACACACACACACACACACACACAGTGTGCAATGTTAAATACAATTATCTCCACAGACTAATCTACAACATTGACTTCGACAGTTCATGTTACGCTTCTGTCCTTGAAGGCAAATTATAACTAACTCTCTGCCTTGGGGCACATCAGCTGCGGTGCATCGGGTCAATCACATGTCCACAAGCTGAATAGCAACCATTCAATGGAATGCCTCATGAGATTAATTTCATAACCATCCACACTTTGTTTACCACAAAAAAAGACAAATGTTGGGATGAATTCAAAGCGGTAAGCATCATGTCCTAAAGATACTTCCTACTGTAGGCTTTAGATGCACAATGGCAGTTCAGACCCAAACAAGATGGCTTCCACTATAAATATCAAGTCATACAATATACCCGCGAGCAAGAAAATGTAATTTTCCCACCTCACTGCTCCTGCTATAGCACCTTTTGCAGAGCATCAATATCTCTGGTGAAGATCACATAGCACATGGCAGGAGCTCCATCTCGGCAACGAGATATATTTCATAGACAGAGTGAGGCAGGAGGGCCAAGAAAGAGGATCTTTGCTCGCTCTTAATGAGGCTAAGAAAAAAGGATGGGCCTTTTCCTCTCCTTTCCCCCTCCTTCAGCCCCTGAGAAGCCTGGCCAGGCACGATAAAGGGAGGAAATTGAATTCTTTATGGAAGTGGCACTAGCTCGAGCTCCGGAGAGATGAGGGAAGACTCCAGAAAAAGAGAGAGTTAGATGTGCTAACATCATCCTGTAACGACAAATGTGTTTCAGCCTCTGTCGTTTCAGTCCTCTTATCTGACTGAGGAAACTTTCTTTTCTCGCCCATTTCCAATTTACGTGTCTAGCTAGCTACCTAAATTCCTCATACAGATGTGGTGTTTCATCAACCTCTCCTCTCTTTGTCTGTTATTTTGTCTTCATCCGCTTTGTTCTCAACTCCATGGCCTTCTCAACTCCCCTGTGCTAAATCACCACACTTCACATACAAATTAAAACTGAAATTGGACAGGGCATCCTCTATC
Source organism: Oncorhynchus gorbuscha (assembly GCF_021184085.1). Classification (NCBI taxonomy): domain Eukaryota; kingdom Metazoa; phylum Chordata; class Actinopteri; order Salmoniformes; family Salmonidae; genus Oncorhynchus; species Oncorhynchus gorbuscha. Next base: position 19,630,703 of record NC_060191.1, read on the forward strand.
ATAAAATGTGTACACATTTCAAAGTAAAAATGTTAATACTTTGCCTCAAAATCTAAATCCCGAAAGTTTGATACATTTATTCAGCATAATATTATATTTTTAGGGTTTGTGCTTTTGGATGCTATCCTGCAATTAAGCTTCAAACAGAGCATCAATATGTTTTTATGATGAAGAGATATGATGTTTGAAGATAACACGCAGTTTGGTTTATTTTGTCAGTTAGCTGACTGGTGAGGAAGGGAACATTTTGTTCCAAATTCTCTGCTCCCTGGGGTTAGACAGACCAGCTGCAGACATGACTGACTGACCACTTGTCACAGGGGAAACAAAAACACAAAATTAAGCAAACCAAATCATATTTCCAGATGGTGTGGCAAAAATAGCATTATTTAAATCAGACATTCACACTCTGCAACCTCAATATGACCTGTAGCAGCCAGGTTAATGACAGTGGGATGGGTTTCATTTCATTTCATCCCTATTAAACCCTGGGCCCATAACAACCCTAACCATCTACAGGTGTTGTCCTGTCACTCTCAATTAAATGCCCAGCCATCCAGCCATGGAGCTACCAGACTGAACTACACACAACAAGAGTCAGGGCATCATTAGCCATGGGTCAAACAGCATTAGGTTCAAACCCATACAGTCATGGCTAGGTGCACAGTACATTTTGCAGTGTTAAATCAACACATAAAGAGTACATTTTAACACTATATCAGAGTACATATGGTCCCACTCTACAGAGTGTAAGGTACTCTGATTATAGTGTTAATGTAACACTCCATAGTATTAAAAAAATGACACTTGAGGTAATTAACGCTCAGTGTTATTTTTATTCAACACTAGGTAGACTCAAGAAATTACGTTGCCACGAGGCAGCACCGCAGATATTGAGATGAACGAGATGCAGGACTTCACCAGGGCACCAAAACAGCAGAGAAGTTGAGCCTCTTGCTTCAACGATCTTATTTCCAGAATTTGAAATTGACCTAGTGGGCTGTTTACTTTCTGCATCTAGGCCATATCGCTGAGTCTACCTTCGGCATGTCATCTACAAATGGCTTCCAACACTCTACTCAGCAAAACTGGATGCAGTCTATCACAGTGCCATCCGTTTTATCACTAAAGCACCTTATACCACCCACCACTGCGACTTGTATGCTCTAGTCGGCTGGCCCTCTTCCCATATTTGTAGCCAGACCCACTGGCTCAGGTCATCTACAAGTCCATGCTAGGTAAAGCTCCGCCCCTTTATCTCAGTTCACTGGTCACGATGGCTACACCCATCCGTAGCACGCGCTCCAGCAGGTGTATCTCACTGATCATCCCCTAAAGCCAACACCTCATTTGGCCGCCTTTCGTTCCAGTACTCTGCTGCCTGTGACTGGAACGAACTGCAAAAATCACTGAAGTTGAGACTTTTATCTCCTCACTAACATCAGCTATCCGAGCAGCTAACCGATCGCTGCAGCTGTACATAGTCTATTGGTAAACAGCCCACCCATTTTCACCTACCTCATTCCCATACTGTTTTTATACTGTTTTTTTATTTATTTACTTTTCTGCTCTTTTGCACACCAATATCTCTACCTGTACATGACCATCTGATCATTTATCACTCCAGTGTTAATCTGCAAAATTGTATTATTCGCCTACCTCCTCATGCCTTTTTGCACACATTGTATATAGACTGCCCATTTTTTCCTACTGTGTTATTGACTTGTTAATTGTTTACTCCATGTGTAACTCTGTGTTGTCTGTTCATTACTGCTATGCTTTATTTTGGCCAGGTCGCAGTTGCAAATGAGAACTTGTTCTCAACTAGCCTACCTGGTTAAATAAAAGGTGAAATAAAAAATAAATAAAATACAAAAAAGACTGTATGAAGTAAACGCCTAATTTGCATATTTCCCATGGTGCCTTTTCTTTGAGTGAATTGTAGAGTTACCACCTATGACTGTATTTGTTAGTAACAGTGACATGTTTGTTGAATTATTTCATTTTAAAGGCCTGTGCCTTTCACCAAATGAGTAGCTCAGTGTGTGTTATCATTCAAATGTAACTTTATCACAATTAGTGATGGGCAGTTCGAGTCTTTTCAGTGAGCCGGCTCATTTGGCTCCGTTCACATAAAATAACAACCTCCTTGTCACTCCTCCACTAACCTCTTCGATTTCCAGTGCGTATTGGGGTATCAGCCGGTTCTGGCACCGTGGCATCAGAGACCATTTCCGGAGACCTTCTCCCTTACCTCACCTCGCTCATCAACTTATCCCCCTGACCGCTGGCTACGTCCCTTCCGTCTTCAAGAGAGCGAGAGTTGCACCCCTTCTGAAAAACCTACACTCGATCCTCCGATGTCAACAACTACAGACCAGTATCCCTTCTTTTTTTCTCTCCAAAACTCTTGAACGTGCTGTCCTTGGTCAGCTCTCCCGCTATCTCTCTCAGAATGACCTTCTTGATCCAAATCAGTCAGGTTTCAAGACTAGTCATTCAACTGAGACTGCTCTTCTCTGTATCACGGAGGCGCTCCGCACCGCTAAAGCTAACTCTCTCTCCTCTGCTCTCATCCTTCTAGACCTATCGGCTGCCTTCGATACTGTGAACCATCAGATCCTCCTCTCCACCCTCTCCGAGTTGGGCATCTCCGGCGCGGCCCACGCTTGGATTAAGCGTCCTTCCGACAGGTCGCCCTACCAGGTGGCGTGGCGAGAATCTGTCTCCCTCACCACGCGCTCTCACCACTGGTGTCCCCAGGCTCTGTTCTAGGCCCTCCCTATTCTCGCTATACACCAAGTCACTTTGGCTCTGTCATAACCTCACATGGTCTCTCCTATCATTGTTATGCAGACAACACACAATTAATCTTCTCCCTTTCCCCTTCTGATGACCAGGTGGCGAATCGCATCTCTGCATGTCTGGCAGACATATCAGTGTGGATGATTTGATCACTCACCTCAAGCTGAACTCGGCAAGACGGAGCTGCTCTCCTCCCGGGAAGGACTGCCCGTTCCATGATCTCGCCATCACGGTTGACAACTCCATTGTGTCCTCCTCCCCAGAGCGCTAAGAACCTTGGCGTGATCCTGACAACACCCTGTCGTTCTCAACTAACATCAAGGCGTGGCCCGTTCCTGTAGGTTCATGCTCTACAACATCCGCAGAGTACGACCCTGCCTCACACAGGAAGCGGCGCAGGTCCTAATCCAGGCACTTGTCATCTCCGTCTGGATTACTGCAACTCGCTGTTGGCTGGGCTCCCCTGCTGTGCCATTAAACCCTACAACTCATCCAGAACGCGCAGCCCGTCTAGTGTTCAACCTTCCAAATTCTCTCACGTCACCCGCTCCTCCGCTCTCCCACTGGCTTCCAGTTGAAGCTCGCATCCGCTACAAGACCATGGTGCTTGCCTACGGAGCTGTGAGGGAACGGCACCTCAGTACCTCCAGGCTCCTGATCCAGGCCCTACACCCAAATAAGGGCACTGCGTTCATCCACCTCTGGCCTGCTCGCCTCCCTACCACTGAGGAAGTACAGTTCCCGCTCAGCTCAGTCAAAACTGTTCTGCTCTGGCTCCCCAATGGTGGAACAAACTCCCTCACGACGCCAGGACAGCGGAGTCAATCACCACTTTCCGGAGACACCCTGAAACCCCACCTCTTTAAGGAATACCTAGGGATAGGATAAAATAATCCTTCTCACCCTCCCCTTAAAATATTTAGATGCACTATTGTAAAGTGGTTGTTCCACTGGATGTCATAAGGTGAATGCACCAATTTGTAAGTCGCTCTGGATAAGAGCGTCTGCTAAATGACTTAAATGTAAAATGTAAATGTAAATCAGAGCCAGATCGAAGCTGAGCCAGATCCAAGCTCCTGCGGTGTACGAATGGTTTAAGCGCTCGGAGGAGACCTGGGACGCGCCCTTATGTGCCCAACAACGGACCGTGAGGAGGCAAAAGGCGAAGCCACCGCCACCGCAGGCGAGGCCCCGGTGTTCGCACCGGGGACTGGGCCGTGGGTTTGCTCACCCGAAACCTGCACCTCCGCCTGCCCTGCCGTAAAATGGGCCCGCGGTTTGGGGGCTATTCAAAGTCCTGGAGGAGACTGAACGAGGTATGCTACAGGTTACAGATTCCCCCAGATTACTATATTATTCCTTGTTCCATGTGTCTCCTCAGGCCGGTGGTGGCAGGTCCACTCCAGGAGTCTGAGGTGCGAGAGGTTCCTTTGCCTCTGGACATCGAGAGGCCCCGGTGTATGCTGTTCGAGCCATCGTGGACTCGACGTGGGGAGGGGCCTTCAGTACCTCGCGGAGTGGGAGGGGTACGGTCTGGAGGAGAGATGCTGGGTGCCGGTGGAGGATGCTTTGGACCCTTGTTGCTGCGGGAATTCCACCGTCTCCATCCGGGGTCACCCTGCGCCTCGCTCCTCCGGGTCGTCCCCGAGGTCGGTGTCGGCGCCGGTCAAGGGGAGGTTGTCACGACTTCCGCCGAAGTCGGTCCCTCTCCTTATTGGGTCGACGTCACCGGCCTTCTAGCCACCGCCGATCCACTTTTCATTTTGCATTTGTTTTGTCTTAGTCTTACACACCTGGTTCACTCACCCAATTACCTGTTTATTGTTAAACCTATTTGCCTTGTATTTTTGTATTTTGAGTAAAGTACGTTGATTACTCATTTCTGCCGTCCCTACACATGACTCTCCACACCAGCTACACACATGACCCCATTACACTCCGAAAAATGGCACTTCCAACCTAGAACCATGACAAAAGTGCTCATCTCCAATGTAAAGCCCAAAAGAAAGGATACCATTATGTCAGATCATGAAATGCACGTTCAAATACATTATTACCTGGCTAATTATTAGAAGGCCTGAAATATCTGTATGGACCAGTTGCACTCTCACTATTTATTGTTCTGCAGTGAAGGTTCACCCTGCTACAGAATTATTTTGTAACTGATCTGCAACTTACAAATCAAGGAGCTTGCGATCTTGCGATTCGGTTCCCATAGTTAACCAAAAAGATCTGTTCCAAAGAGCGGTTTGTTTGACAACAACCCATCACTAATGACAATACAATACATTCACAGAGTGTACAAAACATTAGAACACTAATATTGAGTTGCACCCCCCTTTGTCCTCAGAACAGCCTCAATTCTTTCAAAGGGGCAAGGACTCTACAAGGTGTCGAAAATGTTTCCACAAGGATGCTGGCCTTTGTTGACTCGAATGCTTTCCACACGGGAAACTGTTGAGTGAAACCCTTGAAGCGTTACAATTCTTGGCACAATCAAACCGGTGCGCATGCCTGGCACCTTCTACCATACCAGTTCAAAGGCACTTAAATCTTTTGTCTTGCCCATTCACCCCTTCTGAATGACACACATACACAATACATGTCTCAATTGTCTCAAGGCATAACAGACTTCTTTAACCTGTCTCCTCTCCTTCATCTCCACTGATTGAAGTAGATTTGGGTCAAGTGACATCAATAAGGGATCATAGCTTTCACCTGGATTCACCTGGTTAGTCTATGTCTGTGGAAAGAGAAGGTGTTCCTAATGTTTTGGCACACTCAGTGTACATCATGGAGTTCACTTTGATGGCTTAGTTTATCCTAACACAGTGGTGTTAGGAAACTCTGGTTTACAGGCCACATCAGGCCCACAAGTCACATTATGGTGGCTTGCAAAGTGTTGTGTAACTCATATTGAATCTGCCAGAGTTAGACCATCAACAGTTGAAATGTGTGTATGTACAGTGCCTTGCGAAAGTATTCAGCCTCTTGAACTTTTGCGACCTTTGCCACATTTCAGGCTTCAAACATAAAGATAGAAAACTGATTTTT